>NC_056735.1:1679119389-1679159389 GCF_019279795.1 Protopterus annectens | reverse complement strand
CTGACAATAGTGTTATTCATTTGCAAGGGAATGTTTCATATTTCTTAGGGACTCATGCAAGCAAATGCTAGTAGTTGCAAGTTACCTGTATCATTCGTGTAAAATGTCTACGCAATTGTAACATGTCAACCCACTTAAAACTAGTGATCAAGGTATATTTTTGATGCAACAGTTATGTTATGAAAGGGTCTGTCATCTAAGGTCATTTTGAGGCAAAAACATTTTACTGATTAATGGAATAATTAGCACTAAATACTAGCTAGACAGTGAGTATGCCTGTTTACAAAGTATAATTTCTCTCTTATTAAAAACAGAAAGCAACTAACAGAATATTATCATAATATAGCAGAAAGGTAAAAGCAAAAAAGAATAGTTTCTCGTGAAATACGAAGGTCACATATAACGTTATCATAATATAGCAGAAGGGCAATGGCGCAGTCAGCTGTACTCTATTTTAAAGTTTAGGAATACTTTCAGCAATTGCATACACAGTTTTCACTCACTGAGAGCATTACAGTCAGATTGTGAAATATTAACAAGTAAACTGTGCATAATGATCACATCTCACAGAATAATACAAGGTTTACTGTGTAAGTTGCATTTATCAATCATTTTCTGGGAACAGGGCCATGTATTCCTCGTTTTTACTTAAAATGAAATGACATTTTGAAAGAAGATAACCCAAAAACACTGCTTTTATTTTATTGGATACAACTTAATACTATTTCAGTAATTGAACACTGTAAAGTAACAGGGCCGACAAGAATTTAGGAAACTATACTTTTAGTGAAATGGAAAGAAATTAAAGATAACAGAATCAGAAGAGATCATTAAAAATATGAAAAATAACAGGTCCGTGCTGTAACAATTAATATTGTCATAGCAAAAGCATGAACACGTCATTATATTTTATATAAGAAACTGAGTAGGGTACATTGCACAATTCTCATAACACATTTTAAGCTTTAAAAAGAGTTGTAAATTTGTTTTTTTAAGCAACAGCAAGCATTCTTACTCCAAAGACAAAAAATAGATATCTTCAGAAAATAATAACTGAATATTTGTTGAAACAATTGGCAAGCCCCAAATCACACACAACCAGTTCTATTTAGTGTAGGCACATCCAAGATTGCCATTATTCAGAAATAATGAAAATACTTGGGTTTTGCATAAAAACAAAAAGCATTTGCCTTACTTTTTCTTCAGCAAATTCAGAGAAAAGAAATATTTCACAAAACAGTGTTCAAATTTGTTTGAATCATATATTTCTGTTGTAGCAGAAACAATGCCATAAAAAACATGACTAAATAAGAAAATGCAGCTTCTGAAAATCTTTGAATAACTGATATGATTTATAATAATATTTAACATAAAGTTGCATTCTGCTTGTCTAAAAATTCATACTAACAACATTGGGAAGAAATTCAACAAGGTATCTATTAAGATGTAACCATTGCATTCATAATGAATCATGATGATCATTATAAAAATAAAATTATATATTTTAGCAAGCATTATGATTTATACATCTAGCTTAAAAGCTTCCAGATGCTTAAAGTGGTTAAACGACATTTCTAAAAAAAAACTTTTTTTTCTAACAGGTATTAAAAACAGATGGGTATTACCTGTTCCAGTGCTTAAATGAGTTTTAAATATATAACCTTTACTATTAAATATTCAAGTACATTATTTTTTCTTTGTTTGCATTTCTTATATCTGTATCATGTTGAGGGTATTGTCAGCCCTTACTTCTGGTTGCCACAGGATCTAAAACAGTATAAACTGAGCTGCATTAAATTAGTATATCCTAACTGAAGGAGAACCTAGATGCTTCCACCTCAATTATCTAATAAATATACAATCAATTTAGCATTGCCCCACATACCAGTACAACATGCTAGATTAAAGCAATACAAATGTATAACATATTATTGTCACTTAATCATGTTTTAGATAAGTGTTTAATTGTCTTGGTTTAAAATTAATTCTCGTGGCATTTTTTGTTGAAGTACCCACAGTGATTCACAAACAGGGCCAGAAATCAGCTGAAGAGACAGTGATTAAATGTAATGGATTATCTGATGAAGCTGTAAAAATGTAAACATGTTAGAATCTTTATGGGACAGAAAACATGCACCACAATAATGAAAGTAAGGCAGGTTTGTGGAATGTATTATTTGTCTTTGAATAAATGTATGTGGCATTATAAAATAGAAGTGTCATAAACATTAGCAGCTGACACAATTGCATTTTAACAATTTAAGTCACATACATCGACATTTGGTTATACTATATAAGAGAAGAACCCATGCTGATCTACTGTTTAACTTGTAGACAGCAAACAGGTGAGTAAGGTGTGTGATAAAGTGATTTTAAAACACATGCACATACATAAGTTCTGATGCAAGGTTAACATGATCCACCAAAAAATGACTCATTGAACAGAGGGTTCCTGGGTCTATCCTCACTAAACGAGGGAAAGTCACCAAATGCAATCCAAAAACAAATATTTTATACTAACACATGCTGCATCTAGATAGACAGATGGACAGATGGATAATTGTAGATATGTGACAGTGTGTGTGTGTGTGTGTGTGTGTGTGTGTGTGTGTGTGTGTGTGTGTGTGTGTGTGTGAGTGCCACACACACGCTCACACACACTCCCCAAAATTCATCAGTCTTGGAAGGGAGTTAATTGATCTGAGAGCTAGAGAGAGAGATTTTCCGTTTAGAATAATGACAGGAAACCCATTTTATAGCATGTAGTATAACAAATATACTTATCACAGTAATACTGTCTTTGTGTATCAAGACAAAAATATTTTATGCTACATTCAAGTCTATGAAAGTACTCTAATGATATGAAGTCAGCCAAATTTAACATCATTCCTGGCTATGAAACAAAGTAAAATATTTCTGCATATCGATCATATAACCTGCAATCATCCTGTTTCTTACTATGTGTTAACTAGGACCCAGACCTTTTCTTAAATATTTTGTTTACAAAACTTCCTTTAGTGCAAATTACCAAAAGATAAATTAAATTTAGATAGTAGAATACATTGTCTGGCTAAGAATAGTGAATTTTTGCATGCAAATGTCATCGGTTACTTTAGTACAAAAAAAAATAAGCATGGTACATATACAAGTTAATCAGAACATCTCTACTGTACAGTACTCTACTTTTCGCAAGATATAAAAATAGCTGAATGGCCTGTTAAAAATACTGGATAATAGCTTCTGCATTAAAGAATAACTTACTGCGTCCTCAATGCTCCTATTACTGCAGTGCCCTAACTTTAGTAACATGAAGTGGCATGTCTAGTTTTGTGCTCTCCAAATTCAGTGAAAGTTTGGTTAGTATTTATAACTCAATACTGACACCTGCTGTCATAATTGTGGAAATGCTACTCAACGTGTACAATTTCTTCTTTTATTTATTTATTGCTCTTTTGACCAGTTAAGTGGGCTAATCCCTACAGTACTTAGCCTCAGATCAAGTACATATCAAGACAACATGTAGACAGTGTATTTGTGAACTCCTAATGGCTTGGTCATATGTGTGTGTGTGTGTGTGTGTGTGTGTGTGTGTGTGTGTGTGTGTGTGTGTGTGTGTGTGTGTGTGTGTGTGTGTGCAAATCACTTGGATAATGCAAAACGGAAATGAACTTTAGATCACTGAGTGATGATGACTTTTTTCATTATAGAGACAACTCTAATCACAGTTCCTTGCATTTACAATAATACTCTAGTAGACTATGCACTTGCACAGTAAAATCTTCAGTTATGTAAAAAATGAATGAATAAGTAAGCCAGGCATACCAACTAACAAACAAGTATACTGAAACTGTATACATATTTCTTCAACATGTATATAAACATTAATAACAGCATTTCCACTTTATTTTGAAGTGCTTCTCGTCCACCGGTTTCTCCTTAATTTGGAAGTCCATTGTTCTATCCTGCTATGATGTTATCTGAGTTAAATTTTCTACACTAAATCCTTCACTTCACAGGTAATCCATAACCTCTGAGATGGTTTATATATGATATAAAACCGTCACTTCAAGATAAGCTTTGCAATGTACATGTTACATGAGATATGGGATACCAAGTGAAGTAATTACAAATGATGGTGTACACGTTGTATCCACACAGTTCCAGCAACATGATGAGGATTATTGGCTTCATATATATATATATATATATATATATATATATATATATATATATATATACTGTGTGAAGTTCTCACTACCCATATTATAATGGAACTGTAGAAGAGCAGTCCAAACTGTTAAAAGATCCTTCTCCAAGCCGATCATCACAAAGGTCTTAGATCTTAGCTTGCTGCTCCACATAGTGCTACTGAGTAAACCACACAAAGCTGATGTTTGGTAGACAAATCAGGACTATATTGGAATTGAGACCAAAGACTATTTCTTTCAGCCTGTCAAGAAAAGTGACCTAAAGGGAAAGAAAAAAAAATTAAATGCTTCTCTGATAGGTGATATTTGACTCAAACACTACATGTCCTTCATTCACACCAACCAAATACACTTAAAGACTGAAGGAGAAAAACAAAATAGTAAACAGCTGTCATTAGCATTCAAACATCAGATGAAACGTGATCCTACATGGTACAAATGAATGATGGTGACATTGTGAGACATAACCAGAGACATATCCAGGCCATTCCTGAAGAGTCTCAACTAGAAAGCTGCATATTAGAGTGCCATATCTAGGTGTTCAATTCAAGAATGACAAGATCGTTAGCAAACGAAGTATGACTATTCTGACAATTGTACTGGCAAAGCCAGCTATTTGAGGTCAAGGTGGAAGCTGTGAATCTGAGATGAGTCTTGAAGATACCCAGAGTACCTTTATACCTGTCATGACTGTGTCAAATGCTATTCAAACTGGTCCAGCTAGAGATGCTTGAACATTTCAGAAGCTCTAACTTTTTGTCTAAACCTCTTTCTTTTACAAGTTATTTACTGATGCGATTGCCCAGTCATGCATGTGAGGTATGTCAGCCTGAGCAATATATATATAGAGAGAGAGAGTGAAACTATTTTAAAAGCAGTGATTCTTTTTACCTTTAATATCAATGCTGTCTGGTTCGATTCTCAGCTAAGAGCATCTTCTGCGTGGAGACATGGTAAATGGGCGTACCTTCATTGAAGGTTGTGTGTCAGGCCTGGCAAGCCGGTACGTAAAAATCAACTGCCAATCATTAGCAGACCGGAGTTCTGCTGTGGCGACCCCTAACCGGGAAAAGCCGAAAGACACAAACAAACAATCAAGAAATGGTACATTGATTTTTTTTTGAAAATACTAGTTAAAATGTGTACAAAGTTTAAATCCCTTTCTAGGGTTTCCATATTGCATTTATGAAAGTTGATTATATGCATCAGTTATTATGCAATTGTAATATAAGTCATTAAGTGACAGCTTTTTAATATATATGGGGGAAAGATGATAGCAGTTTAGATTAAAGCTTTCTAAGTTATGCATGCATATATGTGTAAATGTGCTTGTTCCTTTAAGAATGCTTAATACCCTTAATGCATTTAGCTCTTAAATCACTCTTGAAGAAGCTGTGATAGTACCCGTGTTTTCAGTATGCTGCCATTTTTGTGTGGAATTAAAGCTGCATCATAACCCTGAAATCCTGAGTATATTGCCATGATTAAACAGTACAGCTCAGAATCTAGTCCAATAGGTTAACCGCATGGCAGTACTGGAAGCTCATACAAAATGGTGCCAACCTCTTTCCTGTGTTTTTAAATTTGGCAAAATACATTTCATACTCGTAAAAGAGTCAGTTAACATAAGCTTCACTTTGTTGATGTGCAAATCCAAATCCAAAATAAAAATGGGTGATTCAGCTTGGTTGGCAGAGTTCTTTGCTACAGTTCTGAGTTCACTCATACTGTAAACAGGAACCTTTCAACATCTAAAACAAAAGCAAAGCATGTCAGTATATGCCATCAGTTGCCATATGAAGATGCTTTGGAGTCTTCCACAGTAAACCATTACAAATGTTCAGTTGGAGTTGGACAGCCTGGGAAGGAACAGGAAACTGTCACAACTATGATGCAATCAATGTTGTGGAGTGACAGGCCAGTGAGTTTCAAAATGAAAGAGCAATGAATGACACAGAATGAAACTGAAGGGAATGTGGCACAGTAAGATGCTCTGGAACTTTCTATACAATGCCTGCAGGAAATAGAGAACAAAGAATGTGCCCTCAATTTAGAAGAAAATGATCTAAGAGAAGAGTTGATTGATTTAATAGAGATGGACAGGCATGTCAAGATCAATGAAAGAAATAAACTACAGAAGGTCAATAAAACCCAAAATGTTAGAAGTTTAATACGAGAAATGAATACAGTAAACAGGACTGTCCATAGAGATTCATGCAATATAACAAAAGTAAATAGGATATATTACTCTGCAGCTAAATTAATAACAAATAAAGTCTTACCACAAAAATACAGGGTAGTAAGGGAAAGGAAGGGGAGAAACTGAATGCCATCATGGAAGTACTGAATACAGAAAACTATAAAGTAATTAAGGCAAGAAGTGTCACTGTTAGAAGAGTATAGAAGAGAGAACAGATCAACAAAAATACACAGAAAGATAAATGTGATAAAAGCAAAATGCAGTATTATAATAGACCCAAATCTATTGTGTACTATCACAAATAATAAGCTAAACATATCACCACAGGCGGAAAAAGTTAGAAGATATGTAGATAAATATAAAGGAAAATTACAAAATAAGAAATTTATTGATGACCCAAAAAAGTTTTATAGAGAATTGGGAAACAAGGCAAAAGGAATTGAAACACCACCAAGAAAAGGAGAAATAGATACATTTTGGAGAAATATCTATGAAGATCCAGTGGAACATAACTTCTTCTTCTTTCGGCAGCTCCCATTAGGGGTTGCCACAGTGGATCATCTGTTTCCATTTATTCCTGTCCTCTGCATGTTGCTCTGTCACACCAACCACATGCATGTCCTCTCTCACCACATCCATAAACCTTATCTTGGGCCTTCCTCTTTTCCTGTTACCTGGTAGCTTCATCCTTAGTATCTTTTTCCCAATATACTCTGCATCCCTCCTCAGCACATGTCCAAACCAATGTAATCTTGCCTCTCTGGCTTTGTCTCCAAACCTTCCAACCTGGGCTGACCCTCTAATATACGTATTCCTAATCCTGTCCACCCTCATCACACCCAGTGCAAATCTTAACATCTTTAACTCTGCCACGTCCACCTCTGACTCCTGCCTTTTTGTCAATGCCACTGTCTCCAACCCATATAACATAGCTGATCTCACTACCCTCTTGTAGTCCTTCCCTTTCACTCTTACTGGTACTCACCTGTCACAAATCATTCCTGACATTCTTCTCCACCAACTCCATCCTGCCTGTACTCTCTTCTTTACCTCTCCTCCACACTCACCATTACTCTGAACTGTTGATCCCAAGTATTTAAACTCATCCACCTTCACCACCTCTACTCCCTGCATCCTCACCATTCCTCTATCCTCCCTCTCATTCACACATATATATTCTGTCTTAGTCCTGCTGACCTTCATTCCTCTTCTCTCTAGAGCATATCTCCACCTCTCTAGTGTCTCCTCCAGCTGTTCCCGACTCTCACTACAGATCACAATGTCATCTACAAACATCATAGTCCATGGGGACTCCTGTCTGATAAACTTCCAAACCAGTTCACTAGTAAGCCAAACAATCAGAACCTTGAATCCTAGAACGTAGTAAAAAATTTTTCCTTTATTCAATTCAACATTCCTAAAGTTGTTCTTTAGACACTCAATGGTAAAGAGTATATTCCTTTTAGTTAGTAATTCTAGCATACACTTAAAGACTAATTAGCTTTTATATTCATGAATTACTTAATCCCAAATTGACTCCTGTCTGATCTCATCTGTCAACCTGCCCATCACCATTGCAAATAAGAAAGGTCTCAGAGCTGATCCTTGATGTAATCCCACCTCCACCTTAAATGCATCCATCACTCCCACTGCAGACCTCACCACTGTCACACTACCCTCATTCATATCCTGTACCACTCTTACATACTTCTCTGACACTCCCAACTTCCTCATACAATACCACAACTCCTCTCTAGGCACCCTGTCATATGCTTTCTCTAAGTCCATAAAGACACAATGCAACTCCTTCTGATCTTCTCTGTACTTCTCCATCAACACTGTCAGAGCAAACATCCCATCTGTAGTGCTCTTTCCTGGCATGAAACCATACTGCTGATCACTAATCATCACCTCCCTTCTTAACCTAGCTTCCACTACTCTTTCCCTTAACGTCATGCTGTGACTGATCAATGTAATCCCTCTGTAGTTACTATAACTCTGCACATCACCCTTATTCTTAAAAATCGGTACCAAAACACTTTTTCTCCATTCCTCAGGTATCCTCTCACGTTCCAAGAGTTCATTAAAAAATCTAGTTAAAAAATCTACTGTCATTTCACCTAAACACCTCCAGGCTTCCACAGGTATGTCATCTGGACCAACAGCCTTTCCATTCTTCATCCTCTTCATAGCTATCCTTACTTCCTCCTTACTAATCCACTGTACTTCATGATTCACTATCCGCACATCATCCAACCTTCTTTCCCTCTCATTCTCACTCATCAGCCCCTCAAAGTGCTCTTTCCATCTGCTCAACTCTCCTCACTTGTGAGTACGTTTCCCTCATTATCCTTTATTACCCTTACCTGCTGCACATCTTTACTAGCTTGGTCCCTCTGTCTAGCCAATTGGTACAGGTCCTTTTCTCCATCCTTAGTGTCCAACCTTTCATACAACTCTTCATACGCCTTATCCTTAGTCTTCGCCACCTCTTTCTTTGCCATACACCTCATCTCCTTATACTCCTGTCTACTTTCTTCATCTCTCTGACAAGAAACATGACAAAGATATTAAATGGATAGAAGAAATAAAAGAAAGAATAAGAAGTTCAAATGTATAGGATATGAAATGGGATGAAATAACAGCCAGAAAAATTGAACAAAGTTAAGAAAAGCTCCTAACTGCAAAACCCCAGGCCCAGATGTAGTACCTAACTTCTGGATAAAAATATTAAAATCTTTGCATGAAGAGTAAGCCATGAGTAAGAACTATTTATATGTGCACCCTGAACAGACACCAGCCTAGTTAACAACAGAAAAAGCAATGCTTCTATTTAAGAGCGAACCTGCAAGCTATCCTAAAAACTATAGATCAATAACATGCCTTTATGACAGCCTATAAACTATATACTGGAATTGATGCCAACAGAGTTTATAGTCATTTAAAAGAACACTTATAAAAGAAAGTCAAATGGAGCAAAGGATAATTTATTGTTAAATAAAGTCATAATGGATAACTGTAAAAAGGGAAAGAATCGAAGTATGGCATGGATAGATTACAAAAAAAAATTTGAGAGTATCTCACATTCATGGATAAAAGAGTGCTTAAAAAGGTATAAGATACACCCTACACTAATTGATTACATTACAGTGACCCTGAAATAGTGGCAAACAACTTTTCAGTTAAGCTATGATAAAGGACAAATTATTATTCCAAGGATAAGAATTCAAAGGATGATATTCCAGGGTGTATCTCTGGGAGGTTAGCATAATGGTTAAGGTGCTTACCTTACAGACATAAGGTACAGGGGTTGATTCTCACATGGGGTAATTGGCTAGGTATAAAAATGGCCCATAAGGGCAATTAGCCTAGTACTAACCTATGAACCACTGCTCTTTTGTCTTGCCCTTAACTCATTAAGGTGTATGATTAACAGATTAGGTCATGGCTACAATTTGGCTCCCAAAAAACAACAAAGTGTAAAGACTTCTCATTTTCTTTTCATAGATGATTTAAAGCTGTATGGCTCATCAGATGTGACCTTATCACTAATGTGTTTTTTTTCTAACTGCATCTCCTTACAACTACAACAGCAGTCCTCAATAGCCCACTGACATGATGGTATTTAAATACAGATACTGCAAACTGTTTTTACTGGCCTGTATCTCCTTTTGAGAGTGTCCTAACTGCTAACGAGGTTTTGCTTTATTGTTTCCCCTTACATCTACTGCAGTGCTCTTCAATTGTAGTTGCATAGTTGCAATAGAGACTTGGCCATCATATTTCTACATTTTATCACTATCCTCCAACGACAGTGTACTGCTAATGAGAACTCTGTTATACATCATAGTGCGGTGTTAACGACCCTCCATTAACTTACCTGCACTTATAATCTTATGAAATTCCTCACTGCCAAGACTCTGTAATTCAGTTTACTCCCCCCTCTTGAAATCCCAAATGTAATGCAGTGCTTGGATAGCCTGGATATAAAACAGTGTTAAATTAGCTTCTGTTACTTATATGTTATGTCTCTCTAACACTCATCTTCATTTCCTCTTGTAGTTTGCACATGTGCTAAGTCTGGCTATCTCCTCATGGGATCCACAACCTGCTGTATATCCAGCCCCTCCAGACTCCAGCACTTTAGATTTTAGTAGGTGTCTGTTTGTGCTAAACATAAGCTGTAAGCCCCTATCCCTCCTATACATCGCCAGGCTGCTCTAACTTTCCATCATTCCCCTAGTCAGTAGTCTGTTTTTTCTCCTCTCTGCCCTTCTCCTTTTCTCCTTATCCACTCCACTTTTTTAATATGTCTCTCCTTCCCACTATAGCCATCTGTCTTTGGCTGCTCTTATATCCTTACTAATCGACCTGATTGTTTCTGAAGAGTCCTTCTCCTCGACTCAGGTGTAGCTCCACTCCATTTGCCCTCACTACACTCGGGCTCACTCTGCTCCCGTACCCTACCCCCAATTCCACCCACCCCCACTTTCCTTAGATTTATACTTTCCCATATAACCTCACCCCCTACTACCTCCTACCTTCCCCAGTACTCTCTTATCACATAATACATCCCACCTACTCTTACACGCTCACTTTATTCTAAGATGACACCCCCCCCAACTCCTGTAGTATTACCTATCTGCACTGTAACTCTACTCACACATCCTCTAGCCTCTCAAATCATGCATCTTTCTAATTCTAGCCTAGATAACAACATCCTACTTATTATCTGCACCATACCCACCCTCTTTCTTTGCTCTGCTGCCACCTCCTATTTATGCGCTCTCTCACCCAACTACTCTTATCTTACCCATACCTCTTACCTACCCACTCTGTCACATACTTATTCTCAGCCTACAGCTCCATCTCTCTTTATACATTCCTTCACTGCCTTATATAAAATCAAACCACTCCTTGTCTCTACACTCACACTCAAAACTAAAAGAAAACACTACCTCCTAATAAATCACTTTAATTCCCATACATTACTTCTCCTAAATCTGCTGCTATCAGGTGACATACATCCAAACACTGGGCCTAACCATAGCACCTCTCTCCTAGGTAACCCCTCTCACCCCCAAAACTGCTCCACTAATACTTATTCCTAATCAACCTCATCTACTCCCACCAAACATCTTTCATTACTCTCCATTAACATGCAAAGTATTTTGAACAAAGTCTGACTCTTCCATGCTTGGATGTCCACACATACTCCTGATATTCATTGCCTTTCTGAAACTTGGCTCAAGCCTCATATATCTAACACTGAAATACTCTCTCTAGGCTATAACATCCTTTGATAAGACCACCTTAAAACAAAAGGTGGTGGTATTGCTATTCTCTACTCAAACCATCTCACCCTCCTCCTTGTCAATATTAGCTCTCTAGATTTCCAAGCTGATTAAATTTTCATAGCCAACTGTCAAATAAACACTCACAAAAAGCTGGCTATTGTATCCATTTACATCCCCCCAGGCAACAACATCCCTATTCTGGAAAACTTGCTCTCTTGGTTCTCCCAAAATATAACTCATGAAACCATTATTATGGGTAATATAAACATTGATTGGAATACCCTTGATACTGACTTTCCACATTCCCCCATCAACCTCTTTGGTTTCTCTCCACAAATTACTGACCCTACTTGTTTTAACAAACACACCAATGCTCTTGACAGGGTCCTCACCTCCAGTCCTAAGCTCTACCACAACCCCTCTACCCTACCCGACACCCTCAGCAATCACCATCCCACCATTATCATTAGACATTCTCCCCAGCTACAAAAACCTCAACTTTACAAAGACTGTCAAAATCTCTCCATCTTCAACCCAGACACTTTTAACCATCTGCTCTCGTCTATTAACTGGTCCTTCCTACATAATATCCCCCTAGAGGAGGCTGTCCTATCCTTTAAAAACATATTTCTAGATACACTCATCTCCATTGCCCCCACTAGGAAACTCAGGAGCAAAACTCTTTTTGCCCCCTGGTTAAAAAAGCCACTCAAAATCTTATGAATAGGAGAGACAGTGCTTGGAAAAAATGGAAGAAATCCAATACCTATGCTGATCTCCAAACCTACAGAGGGCTCCATAACTTAACAAAAAATGTCACCCTCGACAAACAAAACTTTTTCCACAAACCACTAGATAGCTCACACTCCAACCTCCATAAATTCTAGCAATCTGTGAATAAGCTTCTAACTCCTGGGTGTCCATCTACCCCCAACCCATACCCAAATAGTTCACCCACTGACACTGCTACCCTACTCAATACATACTTCATTGATTTCATCCATAACCTGACTAAAATTATATTATTCTCACCCCAAACCCCCCTACCACCTACCACTCTACTGCCTTCACTCTTAAACCTGTCTCCACAACATACATAAAGTCCCTTCTCTCTAAACTTAAAAATTGCTCCCATCAGCTTATAATTTATCTCCACAGTTCCTAAGAATTGTTGCTAACTCTAGCTCTCTCCCCATCTCCATTTTAATCAATAGGTCTATTCTCGAAAGCACCGTCCCTAACATCTGAAAAAAATTCTCTCTCATTCCCCTTCACAAATGTGGTAATGCAACCAACCTGTGCAATTTCTGACCCATTGCTATCCTATCTCCTCTGTCAAATAAATTGGAAAAATGCATTCGCAAACCGCTCCTTAACCATCTCCTCCAAGAAAATCTCCATACCCCCTCTCAGCATGGTTTCCATCCAAAGCACAGTACTACTACTGCCCTCATATCCTTCATAAACACCATTGCACATTCCTGTGACAATAATAAGTTAGTCTCTTGTTTGTTTCTTGATTTATCCAAAGCCTTCAACACTGTTTCCCAAAGACTGCTTCTATCAAAACTAGCTTCTCTAAACCTAACCATCTCTTCCCTATCCTGGTTCTCCAGCTACCTCTCAAATAGACTTCAGGCTTTAAAATGGCAAACTACCTTTCCCCCTTCCTATCTGTTCAAACAGGGGTGCCACAAGGCTCCATCCTTGGACCCCTACTTTTCAATATCTTTATTAATGATCTCTACTCTTCTTGCCCAAACTCTACCATTATTCATTATTCTGATGATTCTACTATCATTTCTTGCTCTGACAACATTTTTCATCTCCATACCCTCACCCAACAGCCCCTCCATTCAGTTGAAAGATGGCTTACTTCTAAACAACTCTTACTGAACCTTAAGAAAACTAAACTCCTCCTTTTCCTCCTTACAATCTTTCAGCATCATAAAGCTACCTTTTCTGTCTTCGCACTTGACCATACAACGATCTCTACTGAACCTCACACTAAAGTTCTTGGAGTTACTATCGACGACCATCTGAAATTTAATCACCACATTCAGCTATGTGTTAAAAAGACTAATCAAAAACTTGGACTCCTATATAGACTCAAAAAATTCCTCACTCAGTCCTCCAAACTTTCCCTTGCACAAGCCTACCTACTCCCCAGTTTACAATATGCAGCCCCTATTTTTACAAACCTTCAATCTAATCTCCTAAATAAACTAGAAAAAGTCTATGTTATAACAGTGAACAATCAAAAGATCGAATGCTGTTATATCGACCACAAAAGAACAAAAAAACAAAATAGAGCGAACAGCCAGAACAGCAAATTATTTCCCAGGGAAAAAATTTGCTGTTCCCACAAAAAAAAAAAAACACACTAAACACTATTTTAAGTGAGGAGCTTCACCCCACACCCCCCACTACTTAAATGTACCAACTCCGAGATAGCACTACAGTGCCAAAAATGGCAAAGTGATGGAAGCGGTCAAGCGACTTCTTTCCCAGGGAAAGAATTCTCTTAAAAGCCACTTTGTCGTTTTGTGTTTTCGACATTTACAGTTTGACGAAGACACATTTGACATAATGTGCCTTCATTCTTCTGACAGGAACCCACTAGAAAGTACCTATAACAAAATAGCAAGATTCGCTTCTAACCTACCTTATCGCACTTATCACTGTATAGCCCTAAAAAATCTGCAAAGCTTAGAATTCCAGAACCAAATTTGACTACCCCAGCTTGTCACAGTTCATTCAGTCCTACATGACCCATCCTTCTGCCCCTCTCTCTCTCTCTACTCTTATTCAGTCTTACATCCTCAGCTGCACTCTTCGCAGTTCTCAGCAGATCCTTCTGCATGTCTATAAGCCCAATAAAAACATTGGCAAAACTACTCTATTCCTACTCTGTCACAAATGCTTGAAACAAACTTCCATCACATGTCCAATCAATCACTAACACCATCTCCTTCAAAATGGCACTAAAAAAACACCTACTGTATGGCATGGCCTTGTCTCTGTTCTGAACCAACATAACCTTACCAACCTGTCTTCTTTTTTCTCTTGCTGTCCCCCCCCCCCCCCAGCTGCACCGTTAATAACAAGAACTCTGTCATCTTAGAGGACTCTAGCCCCTCCCCAGCCTTCATCTTTCTCTAGCCTCTAGCCACTCATCTTTCTTCCCATCTAGACTGCTCTCTCTCCTACCTTCTACCTGACATTTCATCCTGCCTTACTCTATATTACCTCCTTCCCTCAAACTCAACTAACTGACTAGACAATTTAATAACTATCTGCACTCTAATATTATTACTGCATTATGCAATCTTTTTTTTCTGGCTGGCTGTAAAATGTAATTTATACTTATATGTCTGTCCTACAAAAAAAAGCATATATTCTATAAATTTGCTCGTTACTTTATTGTAAGCTGTTATATACATACATATATATATATATATATATATATATATATATATATATATATATTCCATTTGTTAATTTATAATTGTTCATTTCCATTTTTATATTGTAATGTTTGGAGCTTTTCTCCTTGGGTCTCCACTGAAAAAGGGTATCTACTCAGTTGGACTAACCCAGTTAATAAATATCAAATAAAATAAAAATAAATGAGGAACTGAAAGCACAGCTGCAAGTGGTCAAAAGTTTCTCAGATGATATAAGAATGTCATTTGGTCTTGATAAATGTGCAAAAGCAACCTTTAAAGCAGGAAAGTGGCAGCACTTTGAAAACATCAGTTTGGGACAAGAATGTGATATAACAGAACTTGTGCAAGAGGAAGTATATAAATATTTGGAAAATGATGAAGGATCAACAATAAAACATGAACAACTTTGAATACAACTTAGTAAGGAATATCTTAGAAGATTTTAAATCAATACTGAAAACAGCATTGACATCTAGGAACAAAGTCCAAGCTATAAACCAATTTGCTATTCCAGTTCTAACTTAGTTTTGCAATGAGTGACTGGCCCCAAAAGGTGTTGGATAGATTGGACAGGAAAACAAGAAGGATGCTTCATGCTCATCGAATTATTTATAAAAATTAGTGCATAGCAAGATACATTTCCCGTTCTGAAGGAGGTATGGGCCTCCTCATAACTGATTGCATGTATAGATCTGTAATCATGGGACTGCATATCTGCTAACCTCACAAGACCCAAACATAGTGAAAGTTTTGAAACATGAGAATAAGTCTAAGATGACTTCCCTGCTTAGTTCAGCAGAAGCATATCGGCATCAAGTGGGAATGGAAAGCAAACTAGAAGTAGATAAAAATCAGGCAGTAACTGAATGTGCTAAAAACAAACACAAACAAACGAAAGAAAGAATATAAGATGAAGGATCAGATGAGAATGCAAAAAATGTTGAAAATGCATAAATATAGTTGCAAGTATAGAAAACTATTGGAACAACCTCATGTTGATCAGGATCAAATCCAGGAATGGTTAAGGAGAGGTGAATTTAAACCAAAGAACAAAAGGTTGATATTTGTGGTCCAGGATAGTGGACTACGTGTATGTTGATTTACAAAGTCCATTGAACATGTTGGAGAGACAGACAAATATAGGTTTTGTAAAACAGAATTGGAAACAGTCACACATCTTGTTGCTGGTTGTGATATACTAATGACAGAAGGACTGTATTCTGAAACACATAATAATGTGGCAAGACTGTTACATTGGGGATTATGCAAGCAATGTAGTATTGAAGTGGTTGAAAAGCACTGGAAGCATGAGCCCCAAAGCATTATACAAAATGATGAAGTTCATATCACATGGGATCACGCATTAACAACAGTTCAAAAATAGATGAAAACCAGATACAGTAATCCATGAAAAGAAGACAAAAGTAGCACTGATCTTTGAAATTGCTACACCCAGTGACTACAGTGTCTTATGGACAGAGAAACACAAAGTCATAAAATACCAGGACATGCAGGCAGAAACAAGGGCAATATGGAAGGATACCCAGACAGGTCCAGTAGCAGTAGGAACAATGGGTCTTATAAAAAAAGAATTTGCAATCATACGTAGATATGTTATAGATACATGTAATTTCATGTGAATTGCAGAAAGAGCCATTACTGGGCACATTGCAGGTGCTGTGAAGAGCAATTCTGGCTAACATCAAAGACTGAAGCAATATTAATTTTATGAACTTTAAACATACTTTGACTTAAGAATGGTGTCCATTCCTGTTGTGGTATTAGAAACCCAAAAGACTTGGATAACTTAAAAAAAGAGTGAATCATTGCTGACAACTCTGTTATTATAAGGTCTGTGGCAGAGAATAGATGCAGCTCTACATATATTTGAAGGGAAGAACTACTTTTGTAGTATTGCACTATTACTGTCATGATATAGAAGTTTTACATGTGCCAGCGACAACTAGCCAACAAATATGGCCAGGTTAAAGACAATGTCCTTCTTAATAGTGGGCCACCATCCTTACATTTTGATTCTTTCATGACAAATATTCAGGCCTTGATCCCAGTAATGTATTTATGCAACAATGGCATTTTCCAATGAAGTGAGGCACTTCCTCCTTCTGAAATACATGGCAACTTCCACAACACCTGTGTCCAGGACCACTTAACCGAGGTACCATATGCAGTCAAAGAGGCTGAAATAGATAGCAAAAAAGGGGAAGGGGGGGCAACTGAACATAAAACAAAATTAGCTACCATTTCAAAAAGACACTATTCTGTATTCTTCTCACCTTCTCAGTAGTGGAACAGGGTGAATGAAGTGCCACCACTCAGCATAGTTCCTCACTTTCTCAGTAGTGAAACAGGGTGATGGAAAAGCTACCACTCAACATAGTTCTCCACTTTCTCAATAATGGAGCTGAAATGCTGAAGGTGAAGTTAATGTCCGAGGAACTTTATAAATTAAAAAAAAACATTTTTAAAACAGATGGATAGTACTTCAATATTTCACAAGACATACATAGTTCGTACATTACTTTCAGCATTCAAAAATGCTTACATTTTCACACATTTCTCACATCTGCTTTAAATCGTTCAGGTGCAGAGTACTAGGGTCTGATTCATGAAGAAAAACCTGACTGCTATATGTTTAAGAACTTCAACACATTATGAAAAGGGCACAACTATTCTGTCTTCTGACAAAAACAAACTATTGTGTTCAGACAATTGTGTTCTGATAGTATAGTATTTGCATATCAGATGCTTTGTCCAGTGGTTAGACCTTCCATTCCTTACATACTTAATTACCATCTTCAGCTCATTGTCTTATTTGGTAGCTTGTTTTATTCTAGCAATCATTTTCTTAGTTACTGATTGACTTGTCAAATCTCCCAGACATATGCAGCAATGCCTTATTTGGTATCAAGTTGTCTCTGGTCAGGTATTGGGTTTCTTGGCAACATATTTGCAACAATGAAGTGCTTTCTAGATACATGGATCATTCTGGCATTAAAATGACTCACTCTCATAAATAATCTCTGGCATCCTGGTGATGCTTTGTCTAAATCATATGGATTATTCACTGGAACCAGTGGTTTGAGGTCTTTCTGGAGTTAGAAGTGCCCTAGCACTAAATAACTGTCTTGGAAACTTCTAATATGTCCACACATTTGCAAAAAACTCTTTTAATATTTGTGAATGTCTTTGTTCTGCATCATTTAGCTTTCTGGAATAATAGACAATAGATGATAGACTTGTAATCCATCTGGAGTAAAACAAATCATAACTACAGGCATCAGCAGTCATGAATGTTGGTTTTGTGATGTCATATTGGGCCAGCAATGGAGTAGACATCCGCCTCTGTTTAACTTTGCAAAAGGCTTGGACTTCAGCATTCTCTATAACTAAGGACCTAACACTATAGATGAATCTGATATAAATTTATCCAATAAAAGATTCATGTGTAGGGCCTGATGTAACTCATTTGCATCATTTTACAAGGCCATCTGCATCTCGCTGTGTGCACACCAATTATTTTGTAACTTGTACTCTATAATTGTCTCAACATTTCACCCCAACCTCCTCCCATAGCTTCCATAGTCACGGTCAGTGCAAGAGGCTCCACACTCAATTCCAATGACTACAGATTATGGGCAAAGTTCATAAAGTGCATCACTGCAAACCCAGCAACTATAGACTATGGGCCAAATTCATAAAGTGCAGCACTGCAAACCATATAGTTTATTTTGCTACTTGTACCCTCTACTTGTCTCAACATTTCACTCCAACCTCCTCCCATAGTCGCAGCCAGTGCAAGAGACTCCACATTAAATTCCAGTGACTATAGACTATGGGCCAGGTTCATAAAGTGCAGCACTGCAAACCATATAGTGTAGGTTCCATAAACCTCTATGATTATCAGTATTCACAGTTTGTATTTTTATCATTGGCATGCACACAGTCTGAGACTGACGTCCACTTTTCACTTTCTTGAGAATATCTGTGTCCTGTGTTTGTCCCCCATCTTCCCAAAGTAGCTGAGCATTATAGTTTATTGCCCCCAAGATCTATTTGACATTTTTAAAATATACCTCACTCAAATTATCTAAACTACAACACTCCTAACCTTGTTTAGTTGCTGAACATTTAATCCCTAGGTTCTTAGCTGACAGTCTTTTTCAAGGAATTCAGCAAGTTTATTTAGACCAGCTCACTCTTTATATATATATATATATATATATATATGCTCTTTCTGTGCTAAGTCATTCCGGGCAGCAGTTTTTCCAAACGTATGTGATGTCCTTTTGAAAACAGTTCTTACTTTTCCTGTTAGATTCCAGTTCATTCCGGTGTTGAAGATTGTTTAATTTTGCTTTCCGGCATTTGACTTTCTGCTTGGCATCTAGGCATCTTTCACCTTCTTACTATTGTACTCCCCCCCCCCCACTTGTTACAGTGGCTATTCCCTCCTCCTTCTCTTACCTACAGCCTGTAGAAGGTTACTTAGCATACCTGTTTTGTTAGCGCCATTTTAAATTTTTACAAGGCCATCTGCATCTCGCTGTGTGCATGCCAAGTAAGTCAAATGGGTTATGCAATGTCTGCTGTAGAATAATAGTTCTTATAATTTCAGATTGTTTTTGATTGTGCTTAGCAAACTGTTTAGGGGCATTGTTTGCCTGCAAATTCTGTCCTGGCTGTAAATACTTTATGTATGTAATGTAACTTGTTGATGTTACTGTGTGGATTAGAGTCTGGTATACTTACTATCTAGCAAGTCAACTACATTTTCATTTTGGCTGATAATGCTTTATCATTGCAGCTTTCACTATGTATTTTAGAGTATGCAGTAGAGTCCTGTAAATAATAACTAGCGAAGCAGTCTAGACTGTCTAGACTCCCATGTATGAATAATGTCTCTAGGAATGCATCGCTAGCTGTGTAAGTGCTGTATTATACCATACTTTAAGATTTACTTGCAGATAATATTTCCATTTTTTTTGGCTATTTCTTATCTGTATATTTTACCTGCTTACGTCTTCTTTTTTCAGCTGCTCCCGTTAGGGGTCATCACAGCAGATTAACTGTTTCCATTTCTTCCTGTCCTCTGCATCTTTCTCTGTCACACCAACCACCTGCATGTCCTCTCTCAAAACATCCATAAACCTTATCTTAGGCCTTCCTCTTTTCCTGTTACCTGGCAGCTTCATCCTTAGCATCTTTTTCCCAATATACTCTGCATCCCTCCTCAGCACATGTCCAAACCAACATAATCTTGCCTCTCTGGCTTTGTCTCCAAACCTTCCAACCTGGGCTGACCCTCTAATATACTTATTCCTAATCCTGCCATCCTTGTCACACCCAGTGCAAATCTTAACATCTTCATCTCTGCCACATCAAGCTCTGACTAATGCCTTTTTGTCAATGCCACTGTCTCCAACCCATATAACATAGCTGGTCTCACTACCATCTTGTAGACCTTCCATTTCACTCTTACTGGTACTCGTCTGTCACAAATCACTCCTGACACTCTTCTCCACCCACTCCATCCTGCCTGTACTCTCTTCTTCACCTCTCTTCTACACTCACCATTACTCTGAACTGTTGATCCCAAGTACTTAAACTCATTCACCTTCCCCACCTCTACTCCCTGCATCCTCACCATTCCTCTATCCTCCCTCTCATTCATACACATATATTCTGTCTTAGTCTTGCTGACCTTCATTCCTCTTCTCTCTAGAGCATATCTCCACCTCTCCAGGGTCTCCTCCACCTGTTCCCTACTCTCACTACAGATCACAATGTCATCTGCAAACATCATAGTCCACGGGGACTCCTGTCTGATCTCATCTGTCAACCTGTCCATCACCATTGCAAATAAGAAAGGGCTCAAAGCTGATCCTTGATGTAATCCCACCTCAACCTTAAACGCATCCATCACTCCCACCGCAGACCTCACCGCTGTCACACTACCCTCGTACATATCCTGTACCACTCATACATACTTCTCTAACACTCCCGACTTCCTCATACTGTACCACAACTCCTCTCTAGGCACCCTAGCATATGCTTTCCCTAACTCCACAAAGACACAATGCAACTCCTTCTGACCTTCTCTGTACTTCTCCATCAACACTCTCAGAGCAAACATCGCATCTGTAGTGCTCTTTCCTGGCATGAAACCATACTGCTGATCACTAATCATCACCTCCCTTCTTAATATAGCTTCCACTACTCTTTCCCATAACTTCATGCTGTGACTGATCAGTTTAATCCCTCTGTAGCTACTACAGCTGTGTACATCACCCTTATTCTTAAAAATTGGTACCAAAACACTTTTTCTCCAATCCTCAGGCATCCTCTCACTTTCCAAGATTTCATTAAACAATCTAGTTAAAAACTCCACTGCCATTTTACCTAAACACCTCCATGCTTCCACAGGTATGTCATCTGGACCAAAAGCCTTTCCGTTCTTCATCCTCTTCATAGCTATCCTTACTTCCTCCTTGCTAATCCACTGCACGTCATGATTCACTATCTTCACATTATCCAACCTTCTCTCCCTCTCATTCTCTTCATTCATCAACCCCTCAAAGTACTCTTTCCATCTGCTCAACACACTTTCCTCATTTGTTAGTACATTTCCCTCATTATCCTTTATCACCCTTACCTGCTGCACATCTTTATTAGCTCGGTCCCTCTGTCTAGCCAGTCAGTACAGGTCCTTTTCTCCCTCCTTAGTGTCCAACCTTTTATACAACTCTTCATACACCTTATCCTTAGCCTTCGCCACCTCTCTCTTTGCCATGCACCTCATCTCCTTATACTCTTGTCTACTTTCTTCATCTCTTTGACAATCCCACTTCTTTACCAAGCTCTTTTTCTGTATACTCTCCTGTACTTCTTAATTCCACCACCAGGTCTCCTTGTCCTCCTTCTTCTTTCCAGATGTCACACCAAGCACCTTTCTAGCCATCTCTCTTACTAGCTTTGCTGTAGTTACCCAGCTATTCAGTAACTCTTCACTGCCACCCAGTGCCTGTCTTAACTCTTCCCTGAACATCACCTCACAATTACCCTTTTTCAATTTCCACCATTTGATCCTTGGTGCTGCCCTCACACTCATACTCCTCTTCTTGATCACCAATGTCATCCTACAAACCACCATCCTATGCTGCCTAACTACACTTTCCCCTGCCACCACTTTACAGTCTCCAATCTCCTTCAGACTGGCCCTTCTACATAAGATATAATCCACCTGTGTGCATCTTTCTCCACTCTTGTATGTCACCCTATGCTCCTCTCTCTTGTTAAAATACGTATTCATCACAGCCATGTCCATCCTTTTTGCAAATTCCACTACCATCTGACCTTCTGCATTCCTTTGCTTAACACCATACCTACCCATCACTTCCTCATCCCATCTGTTCCCTTCACCAACATGCCCATTGAAATCTGCTCCAATCAACAGTCTCTCACCCTTGGGTACAGTCATCACAACTTCATCCAACTCACTCTAAAATTTTTCTTTCTCATCCATCGCACACCCAATTTGTGGAGCATATGCACTAACAACATTCATCATTACACCATTTCTCCTTCCATCCACACCATGATAAAACAATTTGAAACTGCCTCCGATACACCTAGCCTTGCTCCCCTTCCATCTGGTCTCTTGCACACACAATATACCAACCTTCCTTTGGTCCATCATATCAGCTAGCTCTCTCCCTATATCAGTCATACTGCCAACATTCAAAGTTCCGACCCTCACTATCACAGTCCTAGCCTTTACCTGCCTTTGGGCATGCCTTCCCCCTCTTCTCCTCCTTCGGCCAACAGTAGCCCAATTTCTGCCAGCACCCTGTTGGCCAACAGTGTTAACCTGGGCCTCGACCGATCCGGTATGTATTTCTGTACTGTTGTCTGCATGTAAGATTTGGCAAAATTTTACGCCGGATGCCCTTCCTGACGCAACCCTCCCCATTTATCTGGGCTTCGGACCGGCACAAAGAAATGCACTGGCTTGTGCATCCCCAGTTACCTGCTTACTAGTAATATTTAAGGATTATTCACACCTGTTGGCACCAACAATGTTATAAACCATTTGCTGATACCTAAAGTGCAGAAGTGGATGTGGCAATTAGTCTGTACTACTGTTCCTAGTCTATGGTACTTTGACTGAAACTGTCCTGTATATCTAATGAAAGACTGTTTGTTTTTTTCTTATGCCAAGTGTTTTATGAACTGCATTTAATGCCTAGAGTAAGGGGAATATTCTTATAACTATTTCTCTCTCCACTATTATTTTTCCTTTTTTTCTTTTAGTTATTTTGCTACTTGTACCCTGTACTTGCCTCAGAATTTCACTCCAACCTCCTCCCATAGTCGCTATCAGTGCAGGAGACTCTACACTCAATTCCAGCAACTATAGACTATGGGTAAAGTTCATAAAGTGCAACACTGCAAACCATATAGTATAGGTTCCATAAACCTCTATGTTTATCAGTATTCACAGTTTGTATTTTTATAATTGGTGCACACAGTCTGAGACTGCAGTCCCCTTTTCACTTTCTTGAAAATATCTACACCCCGTCTCTGTCTCCGTCTTCCCAAAGTAGCTGAGCATTATAATTGATTGCCCCTAAGATCTATTTGATATTTTTAACATATACCTCCCTCATATGATCTAAAATACAACACTCCTAACCTTGGTTAGTTGCTGAACATTTAATCCCTAGGTTCTTAGTTGACAGTCTTTTTCTAGGCATTCAGCAGTTTATTTAGAGAAACTCACTATTTATATATATGCTCTTTCTGTGCTAAATTATTACAGGCAGCTGTTATTCCAAACATATGTGATGTCCATTTGAAAACAGTTCTTACTTTACCTGGTATATACCAGTTCACTCTGGTGTTCGAGATTGTTTAATTTTGCTTTCCGACATTTGACCCTCTGCTTGGCTCTACCTGCTCTGTTCACTCTCACTGTGCTCGGACTCACTCCACTCCCCTAACCTACCCCCATTCCCACACACACTCTCTTTTATTACATTTATACTCTTCTATCCACTCCCCCTCTACATTCAACCAATCTCTCTCCTCTTGTCTCCTCCCAACCACTTCCTTTCACTTCAGTTTCATCACTTTCTGTCTCTACATCATAATATCACAAATGCCTTCCATTAGATATCAAACTTTATCCCTTATCCCCTTTTCTCTACTCTAGTCAAAACCACAGCACTAAACCCTCATTATCTACATCCTAAATCTTACTCTTCCCACTGCTATCCATGTACTCCATGTAATACTTACTCAGACATTAGCCCTAGCCTTTATCACTCAAATCATTTTCTGCACACCAAAATAACCTATTCCCTTCAAACTGCACCTTATTTTATACACATAACTCCCACTTCCACTCCCTTCACTACATTATCTCTAAATTTTCTTACCTCATCCATCATTTTCTCATATCCTTTCCATTCTTACCTGCTTCAGTGACATCCACCCAAATCCAGGACTTGCTAACTCTTATATCCTCACAAACTTTAACTTCTCCAAATGCCCTAAATGACTTCACATACTCTCAATTTCCAAAGTATTTGTAATAAAACTTCAGAGCTGCATACCTGGCTGTCCCAAAGCAAAACCGACATCCTAGCAGCCACAGAAACCTGGTTAAAATCCTCTATTCAAGATTCCGAGCTACTTCCTCCAAACTTTAGTATTATTAGGGCAGAACAACAGAAAAAAGGAGGTGTTGTGGCCCTCATCTACCCCAACTCCATCAATATTACTCCATACAAAGACCAGATCCCTCATTTCCAAAATGCTGAGATATTTTGATCTCCTTTCTTGAAATTAACCGCTCTGAAAGACTTTGTATAGTTGTCCTATACATCCCTCCTGGAAATAACACCCAACTCTAGAAGACATTTTATCTTGGCTTTCCTATACTATAAATAATGAAACAATTATCCTCAGGGACATGAATATTGATTGCTCCTCTATCTCTTCCAGTCAGTCCTCCACAAGCATAAAGCTATTTCACTTCACCCAACTTATTACTACTGCTACTATGTACAACAAAAAAAAACAGTGAAGGGTCCATCCTTGACTGGATTCTAGTCTCAGATCCTTCTAAATGTATAAAGTCCGGCACTATCTCCAACTCTTTTTGTGACCATCTCCCTGCCTATGCAATCCAAGCTTGCTCAGCCATCCCAAAAAAAACATAATATTAAACTGATCCAAAGCCTTTCTAAATGTGACCCCAACACATTTAACAGAATCCTGAAAAGCATTAACTGGAATATCCCTAAGATTCACTCATTGGATGACTCTACTTTAATAGTTATTTTAAAAAAATATTAGACAGTCTAGCCCCTTCAAGAACCAGAAGAGCTAAAACTAATGATGCCCCCTGGCTAACTAAAGCTACTAAACAAATTATGACTGATAGGGACAAAGCATGGAAAGCTTGGCTTAAATCCAAGAATACATCCAACCTTATTCATTATAAACAGCTCCATAACCAAGCTAAGAAACTTGTCTCTAAAGACAAATGGCACTACTTTTGGAACCAATAAATTAGCAGAAAACTAATCACAAAATTTTCTGATCTTCTATCAAAAATCAACTCAACCCCAGCATTAAATCAACCCCTGCCCACACCTAGACAAACCTCTAGAACAAATTATAAGTATCTTTAATTCTTACTTTATTGGCACTATTGCTAATATTACCTCTACCTTTTCCCATCCTCTCCCTAACAACACAAATACTTCTTCCCCATCCCATATACTACCTCAGTAATCTCACAACACTTCATATTCTACTCATCACCCTTCTCCATCCACTGACACTCCAGTACCAAATAGCATGCAGCTGACTCCTCCAGCACATTTCAATCTCTCTCCTATCCCTACCTCCCATATCAAAAAACTGCTTCTAAAATTAAAGCCATACTCCAACTCTGCCAACAGTATCTCTGCCAAATTTCTCAAACTTACAGCAGACTTAGTGTCCTACCCCATTAGCATTCTGATGAATAGATCCATACAGGAATCTTACGTCCCTGGCCTCTGGAAAAAAATCTATAATACTACCACTTCATAAAGATGGTCCCTCAGCCAACATCTCCAATTTCTGACCCATTGCTATACTTTGCCCTATCTCCATAATTCTAGAAAATGTGTTCAAAAACAACTTTTAGACTACCTTCTAAAACATAATCTTCTCTCCCCTACTCAGCATGGTTTCCATCCTGGACATAGCACATCCACTGCACTAATCTCCTTCTTAGACATTGTGAGCAAAGCCCGAGACTCTGGAAACATTGTATCAGCCCTTTTCCTAGACTTATCAAAAGCATTTAATAATATCTCCCACTCCATCCTCCTCTCCCAGTATTGGCCTATCTCCCCAGTCTCTTAACTGGTTCAAAAGCTACCTCTCTAACAGAGAGCATGGTGTTAAATGGCAAAAGTCCATTTTCCCTTTAATTCACAACTCTACAGGAGTTTCCCAAGGATCAATTTTTAGGCCCTCTTCTGCTTAACATTTTTATTAATAATCTCCACCAAGCTAGCCAGCAGGCCTCCCTAGTCCAGTATGCAGATGACTCCACAATAGTCTGCTCTGCCCACAATCCAAACACACTAAAACAAATCACCCAAGCTGCATTTACCACAGTAGAAACCTGGCTTCACAAAAATCACCTTTCTGTAAATCCTAAAAAAAAAAACTTATGATGGTCACTCCCAAAAGAAATTCATCCATTAATATAGCTGGCTTTGAAATTTTCTCCCATAACTTCACCAAAATTGAGTTAGTAACCCACACTAAGCCGTTAGGAGTAATTATTGATGAAAACCTTAAATTCGCTCATCACATTCAAAATAACATAAACAAGATCTACAAAAAACTATATAGCTACTATGAGTCTATATTATAACCGCAAAACCTCACATACGCGAATACGGAAATGTCGACACATATTGAGCGAACTACAAAAACATCAAACGTCCTGAACCGCAAATTCAAAATGTTGAATCAGCAAAGTTGGCCAACCTCACCGCCCGCTACGTACTACCTACCCAAACAAAATAAATAATCCACATACATACACTTAACAAAACCCTACTTCTAACCCTAAACTAAAGCTTACATATATTACTATGTATGCACTTACCTTAACCCGCACCCTAACCATAAGGCCTGTAACTATTGCACAACTACGTTAAGGAGCTATACCCAAACAAAATAAATAATCCACATACATACATACACTTAATAAAACCCTACTTCTAACCTTAAACTAAAGCTTACATATATTACTATGTATGTACTTACCTTAACCCGCACCCTAACCCTAAGTTCCGTGACTATTGCACAACTACGTTAAGGAGCTATACCCAAACAAAATAAATAATCCACACGCATACACTTAAGAAAACCCTACTTCTAACCCTAAACTAAAACTTACATATATTACTATGTATGCACTTACTTTAACCCGCACCCTAACCCTAAGGTCTGTAACTATTGCACAACTACGTTAAGGAGCTATACCCAAACAAAATAAATACTCCACATGCATACACTTAACAAAACCCTACTTCTAACCTTAAACTAAAGCTTACATATATTACTATGTATGCACTTACCTTAACCTGCACCCTAACCCTAAGGTCCGTAACTATTGCACACTTACCTTAAAGAGCTCTACTGGAGAAGGGCCAACTATGATGATTTGACATTTTGAATTTTGCACTTGACATTCGGTGTTTTTGCAGTTCGCTCAATATGTGTCGACGTTTCCATATTCACACAACTGCAGTTTTGCGGTTGTAATAGGTAACCAGCTACTATATAGAGACAAAAAATTCCTCTCTCTCCCTATTAAATAAGTATTAGGACTGTCATACCTTCTACCATTGTTAACGTATGGTACTCCCTTATAAACTAATCTGCAGTCTTCCCTAATGGCTAAATTAGAAAAAGTCTTTCGGCTTTTCCCAGTTAGGGGTTGTCACGGTGGAACTCTGGTCCGCTCATGACTGGCAGTGGATTTTTACAGTTCGAAGTTGCCAGCCCAATGCAAAACCTTCAAATAAGGCACTCCCATTCACACATCCTCCTACTTGCATGTCTTTAACGTTACTTCGACCATGGGGAGGACATGCAGACTCCATACAGAAGGTGCTCCAGCCGAGAATCGAATGAGAGAACCTCTTGCTGTGAGGTGACAATGCTAACCGCTGCACCACCGTGGCCTAATGGCTAAATTAGAAACATCAAATACGTGAAAAAACAAGCAGAAACAGTGTCAAGAATGCCACTAATAAAAAATCAGACACTGCTTGCACCACGGACTACTTTCACAATAATTTTATTGTTCCACAATAAAAACACACAGATTGAGCGCTTTCTTCCCTTCAACATGGATTTCATCAGAATCAACTGTTAAAAATTAAGTTCACCTTTATGTACTCCCCTCATTAATAATGAATTACATCATCCCTTTCATTGACCTTTTTTAAAAAGAAATCGCACTCATTATTCCAAAGCTATTGTTAAATACATCCCTAACCCTTAACACTTTCTAATACCTAAACATTATGAAATATTAATGTACAAGCACATATATTAAAAAATTCTAGTTGAAAAGTTAATAGTATAAATAGAAAAACACATATTATATCACACAATTAAACAGCTATAAATAAAAATCCATATGTATTAACTATATAAAAACTCTGTGAAAAACTGTATAAAAATTGTATACAAACAAATGTTGGAACCCTAAAACTATTGAAATAGTTTATAAATTTAATTAACTAACTAAAGCAGCCTTCTTATTTAAAATTGGCTTAATGGATATCATTTCGTTTAATCCTGGGGCTTGACTAGCTTGTAATTTTATTTGCCACCTAACCTCTCTTTCTTCAATGTGACTTCTAAAATCCCCCCCCCCCCCCCCCGGGGTTGGGTAAGACTTTTTCTACAATGCCAAATTTGAATCCACTAAACTTCTTACATGTACAAGAATGTTTGTACAGGGCATTATTATTATTACATGTAGTGATCTGATACATATGTTCGTATATCCTGTCCCTAAGCCTTCTCTCCGTTTTCCCCACATAGAAGCCGGGACAGGATACACACTTCGCTAAGTAGATCACCCCAGATGTCTGACAATTGCCCCTCTTAAAATAGACTCAGGTTTTTAAAGTATTCTCTAAATCAATTGTGTCAGCTAAATATATGTGTTTACACTGAGAACAGGAGTCACACCTAGAGGTTCCAGTTCTATCAATTTTCCTTGGACCTTTCTCAAAACACTTTTTCAAATTTGTCCCAGTCTTAAACACAAAATTAGGTCTATCTCCTACAATAGACCATAGCTTTGACTTATTTCTCAGAATTGCCCAGTTATTTAGCACAATCTTTTTAAGTTCTTCTGCCATACTTGAATAGGGGACTACCATAGCCCTCTCGAACTCTCTAAAGTCCCCCATTGTATCATCTATTTCTTGACTATTGTTTTTCAGTCCCTCTGGATTACCCAACAGGGGTTTATATCCCCCCCATTCTTTTTTAAGATAGTCAATACCTTCTTCCAACATTTTATTAGGGTAACCTCTCTCTTGAAAAAGTTTTACTACTTTTTGTAGTTCTCCCTCCACATCTTCTTTGTGTGATGTCATATGGGCTACTCGAATGAGTTGTCCTTTAATAATGTTTTTTTTATGTGCTGAGGGTGACTACTAGAGGACTCTAAATATGAGTTACTAAAGGTGGGTTTTCTGTATGTTTTAGATCTAAACCATTTATCATACTTTATTATGACAGTATCTACATAATTAATACTTTCTTCATTGTGGGCATAAGTAAATTTAAGAAATTCTGTGGGCTTATTCAAAAAGTACACAAATTTTGTGATCTTATCTTCTGGGCCTTTCCAAAGAATAAACATGTCATCAAAAAACCTAACATAAAGCTTCAAGTAAGCCATATATTCACTTGTAAACAAATACTTCCTCTCCCACTCCAGTAGGACCAAATTCACATATATGGGGGGACTAGAGGCCCCCATGACAACACCTTTGTGTTGCTTAAAGTACTCTCCTTCAAAAAATAAATAATTATGGTCCAACACAAACTCCATAAATTCCATAATTAAATAAATTTTATCCAGATATGGTGGTGTTGTTAACCATACTAGATCTGAAGTAGTCAAGTCCTTCCTGTTTGGGAATCGAGGTATACAAATTTGATATGTCCACAGTCTAAAAGTGTAAATCCTGATGCCATAATGTACCTTCTAACCTCCCTAGGAAATCCCAGGAGTCCTTGATTATATGCTCTGCATTAACAATGGTCTTTTTTAACCATTTTTCTACCACAACCCCAAAGGGGTATGTTTTGGAACCCCTTCCTGAGACTATAGGTCTAAAAGCCAATTTGTCCAACTCTTTATGCGTCTTGGGGATACTAAAAATAGTTGCAACAATGGGATTCTTAACTTTCAAAAAATCATATAGTTCACTTGAAATCATTCCTTCAGTAAGGTATTCGTCTAGGTAAAAATCAATTTGACTATGACTAATATTAACCTCATTTACGAAAGATAGATGGTAAGTTAGTGAGTCATTCAACATTTCAAAAATGTCCTGAGAGTATTGAATGGCATCATAGACCACGGTGCCCTCTCCCTTATCAGGACGCATTATTCTTAAACCTCTGCCATTTCTTAACATGTTCAAGACTTTGAATTCTTCACTTGATAAATTCCATCTCTTGAATGTATTACTTTCCCCTAATTTTAATTTGTAAACATCTTCCATAATTGCTTTTTCTATAATATTAAGTGTAGGTTCTAGGGGTGGGTTAATATTGCTTTTCTTTTTCAAATCTTCATCCATATGCTTAGAAACCTTTTCATCCTTACTTTTATCCTGAAATATATAAGTCAAATTTAGCTTTCTCACAAACAATTTCAGTTTCACTATGGTCTCAACATAGGCAAAATGTTTGTTTGGTACAGATTTCAGACCTTTCATACACAAAGAAAAATGTTCCTTACTCAATTTTATACCTGCAAAGTTAAAGATATGATATCCTTTGTAGGTACAAATAATACATTTTTCCAAAATTTCTTCATCTAAAGTATTTCCTACCATTTTCTATGTATCTCCTGATGTTTTGATTCCCCCACCCCCCTTGGTGTATCTCCTCTTGATCTAACCCCACATCCCACTGTTGTCGGTAGTGAAAAGCCTGTGGTTCATAAAATTTCCCTTCGTATTCCCTACCATAGGCTATGCTATAACAAGATTGCTAAATTTGCTACAAATAGTCGCCACTCCACTCATCACTGTATTACCCTAAAGCAACTACAATGGCTTGAACCCCACATTACCTTCTCCTCCTCCAGCCCACAACCTGTCACAAACTTATATATAAATCTCAGGACTGTCCAGCACTCAGCTCCCTTTTTACCCTGTACAATCCAGCTCATACTCTATGTTCTGAACACCAGTATCTTCTCCAAGTACATAAACCCAAACTACCTGCAGGTCAATTATTATACTCTTGGACTATTTCCAAAATATGGAATAATCTTCCAGCATCTTTACACCTACAACCAAGTCATTCTAACTTCAAAAATGCATTGTACAGTCACTTCTCTTCCATATGGAATTGTAACTGTTCAATTCCCTCCTCAGTCATTACTTAAACTCAGTCTATCCAGCTTTTTTACTAATAATTTCTTTCTTTTTTCTTTCTTTATTTCTTATTTTTAAACTCCCAATGAACCTTTCACTTAACTCCCCACTTGTCATCACTTAACTCCTTACCACTTACCCCACGTTTCTCTCTCTATTTTCCACTCTCCTACTACTTTACTAACATCCTTCTCCTCTATTCTTTTTACTGACTTTTAACTGTTACTAATCCCCACATACCTCCTTTTCTGATTTCTCCTCTACTTATTTCCTTACCCCAATGCCATCATAAACTCCTACCCATATACCTTCTCACTAACCTATACTTCCAGTTTCTACTTCTTGATCTAAATAATCATTCAAATGATATACTCCTTTACTTGTGAATATAACAACTTTTTTCTGCCAAAAATCGTTGTATTATGTTCTGTACGATTTACTAGTTTTTTTACTGTATCTATCTTTCTGTTTATACATTGTTATATTCAATCATACTTTATAATATGTAATTTATTTTTAAATTTTCTAATAAGTTTATGTATTATCCTTTTTCCCTGTAGTTTTATGTATTATTTTTTAGGTACTTTTTATGAATTATGTTTTTAATGTATGTACCTTGGAGATTTTCTCCCTGGGCCTCCACTGAAAATGGGCTAGCTTGGCCCAGTGGACTTTCCCAGTAAACAAATGTCAATAAATAAATAAATAAAATACATTTGGCTTTAACCTTGCTTTAATCTAGTATGCTTTCACTAGAACTTACACTGTGACCAAAATATTTTGGTCTGAGTTTTTAATGGTTTGGAGAACTGCATGCAATCTTCTGCCATATGTCTTTATCAGATCCAAATGCTAGCTCATTACCCATTATGACAACAACAATGGCATACCTTTTCAACATACTGTTCATTTCACATTAAAACATTTCTTTTGCTGAAGTTATACCAAATGGCAATTTTCTGAAACAGAACATTCCAATCAGAGTAAAAAAGATTGCTATATGTTGGCTATGTCTCTCTAGGGTTGTGTGCCAAAACCCACTCAAAGGACATAATGTGGAGAACACTCTGGCACCAACCAGCTTAGCTGCAGTATGCTCCAATATAGGCAAAATTAACTTTTCCTTCATGACTGCATCATTCAACTTTTTAAATTAACATATACCGTATGTTCACATTGTCATTCTTTTCTGATAATCAGCAGGATTGGTGTAGACCATTCAGTAGATTCAATTGCACTTCCAATAACAGCAAGTAGAGTCTTCAACCATCTAGTTTTGAGAATGCAGCCATAATTTAAATCATTGTTCCATCACCTGTATTAATTGTGAGCAGGTCACATGTTTGGCATCTTGCTACTCTAACTAGCAGCTAGTTCCAATAAACTGAAGCTCCATCCATCTTGTCTGTGAAAAAAAAAAACAGTTTACTTTTGCAGTTTGTTTCTTAAATGTATACTCAGTAGCACCAATTAATTATTGATGAAACTCATATTGTATGTCTGCTATTTCAGAATGGGCAGTACCAGAGGATCCAGAAGATGCAAGTCATCTTGAAGGTACAGTTTTAGATTTAGAAGACTCAGAATATTACAAAGACTTCAAAAAAGATATGTGATTGTACATTTGCGGTCACCTGCTGCAGACTGTAGAAAGTGATTTCAAATCTGTAAACTGTAAAAGGGGAAGGAGGGAACAGTCATTGCACTGTTGTGCTTGGTGAGCTTGGGTCAGGAGTGTTGAGCCCAACATGAGACAGTGAACACTGATTAGATATTACATCTGACACCAGGAGTCTGGGACTGGACATGTATGATTCTAGACTCTGGAACATGGAGTAATCTCTCCAGGAGCCCAACACTCCCTCAGGTTATGAGGCTTTTCTTCTGTCAGTATATTATTTCAGCTGTCTTGAGCCAACTGTAATCAATGAATGAAGAGATATTGTCTGTTTTGACTGACTTATAAAGCTACCTAGTGGTCAGAGAAAGTTAATGTACCTCCAGAGAGTGCTGGTTAGGGCTCTGAGCATACTTCATACTTTATTAACTGAGCAGAGAAAGGAATCGTTAAAACAAAACACTTACAGGCATGATGCTAGCAATAGTGCTGTTTTCTTTTCATTTGTCTTTTCTTTTTTCTTTGCCACAAAACACTAGGGATTCAGCACTTTTTCATATGTGTAGAATTACTCTTGACTGTACATAGGGCTTCTGAGTCTTTTGGTCTTTTCATTTCTTTGTCAGGAGTATAAGAAATAAAAAAATAGCATATTAGCACATATTTCTCCAACTACTTATTTTTTTCTTTAACATCACTGTGCTGGTTTAGAAAATATATGCATATTATGGCTAAGAGAATTTAGTGACTGGGTGTTTTTTTTTCTAGACAAGTGACTTCCTGTTCTGATTATGATATTACTTTGCATTAATCAAAAAGATAACAAAGAGGTGAGCCACTAAGGAAATGCAATGGCATGGAGCTGAGGGTAACACAAAGAGAGGTCATCACCATAGAAGTACACTCCAAAAAGAAATTCAAACAAAAGTTGAAAAAAGTAAGATCCAAAACCTTTTCATAAGATATGTCATTATAATGATTTATTTTGAGGGTGTTCATAAGTAATGTTAAGCTAGGCAATGTTAACAGTGTTTTAGATGTGTCAAGCAAATGCATTTCTGAGGCAAACATGTTCATTTCAAAAAGAGAAAAATTCAATGTATGAATCAGCTATTTCAAGGGACACCATCATATTCATGGTAGGAATAGCAATGTCTAAATCAAGAAACTTCAGAGAAATAGTGATTTTCAGTAACAGAGAGAAAACATGCCATATGACAGGAGTTATTTTCATTAACACATTTTCAGAATATTTATTTCTGTTTTTTTTTTTTTTTTTTTTTTTTTGCTTACTCCAATGAACTATATGGTTTTATAATAAACAGTGTGGTGTTAGTCTTCCAAACAGGGCTTCTCGATGTTCCATAGAAACATTGCTCACCAGGGTTTTTCTTTCCTGTTATTTCTAAAAACTGTTAACCATAGAATAAAAATGATATTAAAACCATGAACATTTATTAGGCAAACTGGATTGTTTATACACCAGCTATCTGCACTTCTAGTCACACAGATACATTTACCCCAGATTTCACTGCTGTAGTTAGCTAAAGCTGTTGTCTATTTCTGGAGTAATTAGTTCTGTAAGATTTGTGCTGCACTAGCTCTTTTTTGCATTTTAATTACCTTTTCAGAAATTTTATATACATCATACAGTGGATGCTTACTCCTCTTGTTTCCTTAGGGATCTGCTTACTTTACTTTCTCTCCTTTACAGGTAGATTATTTTTGTTCCTATCTTAGAATTCTGTAAAAAATACTTTTAGATGTCACAGTTAAAGCAATTGTTAACGTTTACCAGTGAAGCAGTGTATGTGTCTCACAGCAACAAGCTGAAATACATTATTGTGACTGTTATTATCATTATTTTTTCATTTGCTCATACTGATATCTAAGAAGTATTCAAGTAACTATTTAGGCAGTCTGTGGAGGAAAGTTATTGTCTGATCATAGTTTCAATCACTGCTGTGGTTTTGAGCCAGTGCAGATTTCTATGAAAGAAGATAAGATGCATCACTGTGGTAATTTTTTCTCTTTATTTATCAGTCTGACATTAGTATGCAGTTAGCAAATTGAATACAGCTGATGTATATGAAAGCAGACAAATTCTGGCTAAAAGCCTGACTCTACTATCATTTGATCTCAGTTATCTGGCTTTGCAGAGCTAGTGTGTATCTGTGTGAAACAAGTTCGCATTAGTCTAGCTATTGTTTATTTTTTTATTTGATCGCACTTATACATCTCTGGGGTACACAGTTAATAAAGTAACTATAACTGGTGTGCATTAAAGCAGTAAAACTCTGGATAAGAGAAACTGTCTCCTGCTGTCATTTGATCACAGTTATTCACTGATCTAGCTTTCCAGGGGTAGTATGAAACACGCTTCCATTACCTTGACCATAATTTTTATTTGACTACAATCAGAATATCTGAGGAGAGCAGAGTTAATAAATTGGATATAATTAGTTGATACAGTGGCAGACTCTGAATAAAGGTGACTCACTCCTGCTGTTGTCTTATCACAATTAACCAGTCATTTGTCCATCTTTGAAAGGCTAGTGTACATTTGTATCAAACAAGTTAAGACACATTACTGTGGCCCTTCTTTTTTATTTGATCACAGTCAAACATATACACAGTCAATAATTGGTTATAAATGGTGTGTACGACCCTTGCTGTTATTTGATCACATCTGTGAAGCAGACTATCAGCTTTCTATGGCTATAGAAGTTGTGATGTATGTACATTTTTTGACTTTACTTATATACATTTAATATACTTGACTTTGGTGGCATAAGTTCATTTTATTTTTCCTTAAAATCATTTAATTCAGAATGGTTTGGGGAAGGATCTGATTATCATCCCTTGCTATTTTTGTCTGCTTACAATAACTTCACACATTGCAATATCCATTATTGCATCATAGTCTTGACCACACCCACTGGGATTTAATATATTTGAACACACCCTCTGTAGCTTTGGTTACACCCACTTTGCCATTGTATTACTGGCTACAGCCTGTGTGTCCCAATTTGTACCAAATAAAAAGGGGAAACTCTATCACCAAATGTTTATATATGTTGGAGATCTATCGCATGCTTTTCTTTATCGAGTGCTGTAAATGGTATCCTTTTTGGGGTGTAGTCAAGTCATATGGGACAGCATCTGACTTCAGCTGTCACTTTGCTATCTCACTGTTATGGAAAAATGTCTCCAAATGGATCCCCATTAATTTAATGTACTCTAGTAATCAGTCCCAATTTGCATGCTACAGTTCTGAGATTATTCACTTCACTCAGTCATTGGTAGGAATCTTGCTATACACTTGAGTTTGCTTTCAGGGCTATCCATTTCCATTTCTGCTTCTTGTGGCTACAGACACTTCCACTTGCTTCTATGTGTACCACATGACATTACAGTTTTATAAGCCCCTATGCAATTGTAAATCTTATTGGAGTTCCATGTATTGGGAGTTTAACTTGCCAGTCTGATTTAGTGTTTGGCATAGCAGTCTTTGCACCCAGGAAAATGCTTAATTGCTTTCTGAACACTTTTACATTTTTGTTACTTGGCAAATACTTATTTTACTAGCTTGATTTTACATATCTCGGCAAATATCCAATTTTGATGCATTTATTACATGTTCTAATGCATGCAACAGACTGTTATGATTCAGTCTGTAAAGGGTTGCATCTCATGCATCTGCAAGTTTGCATTCACTCTGCTTCTCATGTACATGTTTACTTTGACCATTATCAAGCTTTTTTACGGAATTATTGTCTTTGCATTTTACCTCACAAAATTAATTTGTTGTATTTATGGTAGCATCTTGTCTCTTTACACATTCAGCTTTCATAGCAATCTGAATTGTTTGGTCTAAAGTTAAGTTCACACCCAACTGTAACTTTTGAGACATTTCATTATCAGCCAGCCCAAACACTGTTCTTTTTTTTCTTATTTGCCCATCTTTTGTCTGGTTAAACCCATGATATCATGTAAGTACCTGAAAAACACTAGCCTAGCATGGACTCTCCCTTAGACTGAACACCTTTGTGAAAGCATGTTAAATTCACTGTGGGCTTGAGTGACCTACAAAGGGGGTATGGCATAAGGGTAGATACTGGCAAGGAGTGAATTTTAAGACTCAGTTGTCTTAAAATTCATATGAATCCTATGGATTTATTTTTGCTATTATATTAAATATTCTGATGAATACATTATTTATAGTTTAAGATGTAGCTATATTAGTATGTGTTACATGGTTCTTTACACTTAATCGCTATATAATGATATTTCTTTATGAATATTAATAAAGACCTAGCTAGAATAGTAAGGAGTGAGTACTGAGGAGAAAGATTCTGCTCAAACAGCCCCCACCACCACCACCATTCCTCCAAGCTGTACAGACCTTCAACTCCTGCTACAATCATCCACTTGGTCATATCAGATCACCTGGGTATCTACAGGTGGAAGTTACCCTTTCAGGCAAGATAGATCACAGATATGCCTAGGAGTAGGAGAAAGCTTTCTTGGGTTCTGCATAATTTAGTAGTTTGTTCATGAGTGAAACCATATTTTCAACACTCTGAAGAAACTTAAACAACAAGGATTGTCTTATTAGTTTCCAGGCAACAAGGTCTTTCATATCCATGCAACAAGACTGACTGTAACCTCATGATGCATAGCCCTGTCCTAACCAGCCAATATGCTCATGGCCTTAATTCTTCTGTTAAATATAGTTCCAAAATATAACACTAACCTTTTGTTATAGTACTAAAATATATACTTTATTATATACTCCCTTCTCCCTGAACACCATACTGCCATGTTATCACTGATTATGCTTAAAGAATTACAAAGAAGGCTGCTACTATACCTGCCTTTAGCCCTATTACTACTAGACTGCCTCTAGCTAGCATGCGTTACCTCTTAGACTAAGAAATCTGGACATAGCCAGAAATATTGGGTAGACAGAAGCCTAAAAATAGAGACATTTTAAATATTGTTCTTATAAACTTAGTAAGTTTTATATTAGCATGCATTTTCTAAAGGATATGAAGTCTGAAACTCAAATGACTGTCATTATTTAATGACTTCCATCCACAATGATTTGCCAGAAATGCACAAATTTTACTCAGTTCAGTATTTCAAAATTACATAGCCGAAAACTCAAAGTTCCGAAACTGGCAGAAGCACAAAATTCAAAATCCCGAAGCACGGAGATGTTGAATTTCCGCTCCGGCTGGTGCGGTGTGTGAATGCATTGGTTGAATTTAGGTAAGTTTGTGTGTATAAATATGTTGGTTAGGGGCTTTAGTGTGTGTGTGTTGTGACTATGATGTGTGTGTGTGAGGGACTGAAAGATGTGCGTGTGTGTGTGTGTGTGTGTGTGTGTGTGTGTGTGTGTGTGTGTGTGTGTGTGTATGAGAGTTTTGTTTGTGTTTTTGTTTGTGCAATCTTGGAGTTAGAATATATAAGTAGGGGGTGTAGGGGGTGCAGCCCCTTACATGGGGGTGAAGGGGGGCTTGCCCCCCTGCTTATCTATAGTGTAGAAGCATTTATTTGATTGTGAGGGAGTTTTGTGTTTGTTTATGTGTGTACTGTATGTGTAGCGTAGTTTCATCATTTTGAATTTCACGGTTGTGTGTTTTCGGAATTGTGAGTTGTGCTTGGATTTTCGGCTATGTAATTTCGAAATATTGAATTTCGGGATTTCAGTATTTCAAGATTACATAGTGGACCCACATATATATATATATATATATATATATATATATATATATATATATATGTATATATATATATATATATGTGTGTGTGTGTGTGTGTGTGTGTATAAAATGTATGGAAAAATAGAGAAATTTGTGACTATTTAACTATATCGAGTAACCTACAGTCACAATACCTATTACTGGTTAGGAAAGGTTTGATGCTCAGTCTAAAACCTTGTTTGGAAGCAAGTCTTTGTATGTTAAGAGTCACTTTTTTTTATTGTTCTATAGTCTAAATCTGCTAAATCAGAAATTTCAGTACGGTGAGGTGAAGATGACTGCTACCATATGCGGAAGGTGTTGCATTGGGGAGGGGGCATGCTCAGCAGTTGCTGATTATGTAAGAGTGTAGTAGCAGCATTCAGAAATCAATGCCAATAACTAATTTGCAGTCATGGCTAAAGCACTGAAGCACTTAGTGTGTTGTAATTTTGTAGTAAGACATTCATTACATTCATAACAAGTGGTTCTCTGCAGTTCAGTTTCAGTACAGTTTCAGAGCAGAAGAGCTTTTTTTTGGCCCTTAACTTAAATTTTTTTTTGTTTTCAACTTGATCTGCGGAGGAGGACACTAGTTTAGGGAACTGCAAAAGGCATCCGATAACCTTACTACAGTTCTGATCTAGATATCTCAGTTTGAATCTCTTTGTCTATTAATGGCTGGATTGTCTTGTACTAAGCAGTTACTAGAAGACTGAAAAGATGGGGGGTATACCTGGTT
>NC_056735.1:1679091889-1679114389 GCF_019279795.1 Protopterus annectens | reverse complement strand
ACACACACACACACACGCATGCACACATGCACACACACACATATATACATATGTGGATTCACTTTAGAAAATCGAAAGCCCATAACATTGAAATTCAAAACAGTGAGACCAAAAACTTGAATATTTAAAAACACTGAATCCCATAACATTGAAAAAACACAGGAAAGCAACATGTATATTCCAGCATAAGTACATACAGAAACAAATAAAAAACAAGCGATATTACACTTCTTCAAATATAACCAGGGGGGGCAAGCACCCCTGCACCCCCAATGTGGGGAGCTGTGCCCCCTACACCCCCTGCTACTTAAATATATCAACTCTGAGATCGCACTACACTACACTACACTAACATGTGTTCTGTTGTAGTATAGCAAGTAAGAAGGGAACATGACTGAGGTTACCTATGAAACTCCAGTAAGTATCACAGAGATATATAGTAATGTGTAATGTTTTAACAGTGAAATAGTGTTTCTAAGAGAAGATTGAGGATATTTTTTTACAATTTAAACATGCAGTCATGAAACTCAGAATGGTATGTTTGCCATTTTGTTCTATGTAGTATTATCTCAGAGTTGATATATTTAAGTAGCAGGGGGTGTAGGGGGTGCAGGGAGACTTGCCCCCATGCTTATATTTGGAGAAGTGTAATATGGTTTGTCTTTCATTTGTTTTTGTATGTAGTTGTGCTGACATATATTTACTGTTGGTTTCCTATGTTTTTTCAATGTTATGTGATTCAATGTTTTGAGTCTTCAGGTTTTGAATTTTCAAGATTTTTGTCTCAGTGTTTTGAATTTCAATGTTATGGGCTTTTGATGTTCTAAAGTAAATGCACACACACACACACACACACACACACACACACACACACACACACACACATATATATATATATATATATATATATATATATATATATATATACACACAAAACACCACACATACACAATCACACCAAACTGTCTGTATGTGTTTCAGAGATATATGCATGTGCACAAACAGGGTCTATATTAAATCAGTGAATGCTTAAAAAAGCAAACACTGATTTATCGACCCCATGTAAGCAAAAGCTTATAATCCTGAACACTTAGAACAGTGATTTTTCTTCCCAGGGAAAAGAAATCGCTCTTCCAAAAAAGAAAAAAAAAACTTTAAAACATTACATAAAGTGGGGGGCTTCACCCCTCCACACACCCCGACATGGGGGGCTGTGCCCCCCACAACCCCTAGTTAAATATGCCTACTCCGAGATCGCACTACAGTGATGAAATCGGCAAAACAACAAAGCGGCCAAGCGATTTCTTTTCTGTATTTTGCCGTTTCGTGCTTTAAAGGTCGATCAAGACGCATTCGAAAGAATAAGTCTTCAATCATATAATAGGGAACCCACAAACACATATTTGCACACAGGAAACAGTGTGTGTGCATCATACGTATGCATCTGTGCCCCAAAGCTTTCGCCCAAAATACATTGCACCACAGAAGTGCTATGCACCGAGGTTGCTATGATGTCTGCCCTAGTAATATATGTTATGTTTTTAATACACTACCATAAAGCTGGCCTTGGTTAATAGGCAGGTTTTTAGTCTTATTTGTTGTGCTGTACAAATGTGCACTCAGTATTATGCATACTTCATAAAGTGCCATAGAAATTATGTATTGTCATATGTATAGTTTTGTTTATGAATCATAAATATGAGAACAATCTAAGTCAAAAGGGATCTGCTTTGCATTTTGTTTACAAAGAAAAGTATAGCTAGGAATCAAGTTGACATACACAAACCCTTTCCCACAAACCAGTCTCTCCCAGCTTTCCCAATTACCATTTTCTTGATGGTGGTGACAAGAGCTGACTGACACAGAGGTTATCATAAAGAATGATATGCATAGCTTAGACAGGCAATGGGGATGGGAGAGAGATCAGCTTAAAGCTCCTCCATCCCAGGAAGAGGGTTGGGGTCTGCAGTGCTGCAGCTTTGGATTCCACAGGAGAACAGAGAATGATATGCAGTGCCTGAATCCTCTCAAGAGGCATAGGCTCATGGGAAAGGTGTGTACGGGAAGCCTGTACATCCGGCTGCCAGAAGGGCCTTTGGGGCCCCTTGCATGATGAGTATGAATGCTAGATGCCAAGGGAAGGAGGTTTAGGGCTCATCATTAAAAAAGTTTTGATGGTTACCTAAATGGTGGTGCCTCTCACTAAACTCCCACATCCAGTGAATGGGGAAATTGATGGGCTTGACTGGCTGACAGATGTGCTTTCAGCCATCAGATAGTTGAGGATAAACAAAAACAATGAATGGTCTTTGATTTTTGGTTCGTAACTTCCTTCACTAGCATCCTGGTATGCACACCTCCAAACTAGGGCCATAGTACCAGCCCACTGAAAAGTGGCTGTTTCCATGGTTACATACACAGATGCAGACACACATACACACACACACACACACACACACACACACACACACACACACACACACACACACACACACACACACACACACACGCACACACACACACCGGAAACAACACTAATTGCTGCTTAGCAAACCACAGTGTATATCCCTGCTCATAAACTGTATGTTTTGGCAGTGAGCCTCCACTTGGTTTTTGCACTAAAGAGGACTGAGCCAACTAAGTCTACCAGCAGGGCAAGCTATCATTGGCTGTTTACTAAACCCATCCCAGCTGTTTCAACTTGTTCATAGCCAAGGCTTTATCCATCTGTTTATTGAAAGGGATCCACTGTCATCAAAAGAATTTTAAAGAAGGCTTTGAAGTTACTGGGCTTGGGACTGACATAATATACACAAGAACTAGAATCGCTCACCGAAGATGAAAACACTGAAAAGATCAAAATGTTGAAACTCAAAAATATTGCAAATTTTTCTATTTCCCCACTGTTTGTGATGTCTGAGTTGGTATATATCATTAGTGCAGGGTTTGGGTGTGCAGACCACCAAATGGAAGATCTCCCTGCATTAAATAAGGTTTTAATATTTTAAGTTTCAACATTTTCAACGTTTCAGTGTATTTTCAGTTTTCGATCAAATGAACGTATACACTTTCCAGACAGTTTGGTTAATTCTTAACAAGGTCTGTTACCTTCACTATACCAAAACTAGACTACTGATGCTTGTGCCCATTATAACCAATTGAGAAAGATCTATACTATGGTGTGTTGTAAAATACCATATTGCAGGAAACTGTTTACTGGAAACACCCACTACATCATCTGATCACTCTTTTTTACCTGACAGCACATATTTCTGGGGGATTATACTTATTTAATACAGGGGGCAACTCCTACACTGTCCATGTGGAGGGCTGTACCACAGCACCCCCTGCCATTTTTATGTGTGTGTGTGTGTGTGTGTGTGTGTGTGTGTGTGTGTGTGTGTGTGTACACACACACACACACACACACACATGTGTGTGTGTGTGTGTGTGTGTGTGTGTGTGTGTGTGTATGTATACACACACATATATATATATATATATATAAACTCTGAGATCACAAACAGTGAGGAGATAGCAAATTCCCATTTTCAATATTTTGAGTTTCAACATTTTGAGTTTTTCAACATTTTGAGTTTTTGGTCAAATAAATGTATTCCCTAAAATCCATGTTGCTAGCCACAGCATAGGGCCTGAGGGCAACAACCAAAGAAAACAGGCAAGTAATTATATGGTAACAGCTACTAGGTAGACTGGGACATGCAAGCCAGCTCACACCATCTATTTGTAGCATTACAGAGTAAGCATCTCTTCACATGGAAGTTAAGGACATGATCCATATGGATATCAAGTTTGATTATATATTTTATTTGTTCATTATCTGGGTAATTATCATTTTACAGGACCAATCCTTGAGCATGTTTTGGTTGATTTTGCACAGATATTGATGCCAGAGAAATATCAGGCAGGAGTGAAATAGATTAATACTGATTAGACCCTAGCAAAGGAGACTGACTCTCTGTACTAGAAATGTCATCTCTGTGGTTAATAAGGACCCAGCAAATTTGTGGATGGTTTCATAACTATCAAGAATATATACCTCGTCTCACCTTTATATGCAGCATTCATTCTGGAAACAAAAACTTCATGTTTGAGGGTAGTCTCTCTCCTATTCCAGAGCAGCAGCTCAAAAAGTCTCTGGATGAGTTTAGAATACTCACAAGCCCCTAGCAGGGTGCTGTACAGTTGGAGATTGTGTCATTGTACAAGGAGGTTACCTCAATGCAAGTTGCAGCAGGGAAAAACTGTTGGCAGTTGTTCACCCTTCTTAGAGACAGGGTCAGTAGGGATGATTCTTAATAGTGCTCCTGTAAAAAAAAAAGTGTAGCTTGTTTGTCTTTCTTCCTGCCTTTTTCTTAACCAGTATAGTCCAGTTACAGATTTTGTTGTATTCAGGACTGTTTAAATAGTTTCTGAGTGCCCCATACCTTTCTGTGATCGAGGGAAGCCTTTCTGCCTATCAGTGAGAGTGGGAAGCATTGGGCAGCCTATCAGATGCAAGAGGAGTGGTTTCAGACTTGGAAATTGTAGCTTATTGGCCATTTGGGCAGCATTTCTATCCCCTTTAACTTTCTGCCTTAAAAACCCGTGTTTGTGTGCTTTTTGCCTTTGCTTAAGCTCCGTGTATCCCCTTTGGCATCCTAAAGCCTCCAAGAGCAGCAGAGAGGACAAAGATAGAATTTTTTGATTCAATCTAAGTATCACGGGTCTATATTACATCGTTAAACTTCAATAAGTTCCAATGATGTAATATCGAACCCAAATGTCCAAAACATGAAAATAGTGGAGCCACGGCACATCGATTTTTTTCCCAGGGAAAAAAATCAGTAGGCCATTTTCAGGGCTTTGCTATTTCTTCCACTGTGGTGTGATCTCAGAGTTGGTATATTTAAGTAGGGGGGTGTGGGGGGCACAGCCCCCCCATGTGGGGTTGTGGGGGGGTGAAGATCCCCACTTTAAGTTTAAGGTTGCAGGGGGGGTTTTTGTTAGGGAACAGCGATTTTTTCCCCCTGGGAAAAAAAATCACTGTTCTGTGTGTTTGCTATTTTCATGTTTCGGAAATATGGGTTCGATTTTACATCGGTCGAACTTTTTGAAGTTCGACGATGTAATATAGACCCAAGTATCACTGCTTTACCTGCTTTACCTGCTTTACCTGCTTATATTACTGCTTACTGCACTTGTTCTGCCATTTTTTTTCGGCCTAAATTCAACTGCATTTATTGTAATTTTAGCTACACACTAAAGTGTGCTAGCCTGCACTGTCTTTTAAGTGTTCGCTTGCCTTTTATTGCAATCGTGAGTTTTAAACTGTGCACTGTTGTCCTTTTACTGTATTTGCCTTCGCTAAGTGTATTCTCCATTTACCTGTAAAAAAGAAAAAAAATCTGGCTTGTTTGCCTTTCTTTCTGCCTTTTTCTTAACCAGTATAGTCCAGTTACAGATTTTTGCTGTATTCAGTACTGTTTATTTATTATTTATTTATTTAAGTGTGATATTCCGCGGTGGTGCAGCAGTAGCGTTGTTGCCTCACAGCAAGAGGTTCTCCTGTTCGATTCTCAGCTAGTGTGCGGGGAGTGCCTTCTGTGTGGAGTCTGCATGTCCTCCCCGCGGGTTTAATGGCGTTCCAAAAGACATGCGTGAATGGGCGTGCCTTCGTTGAACGTTGGGTGTCAAGCTGGCAACTCGACACCGTGAAAATCTACTGCCAATCATTAGCATACCGGTGTTCCGCTGTGGCAACTCCTAACCGGGAAAAGCCGAAAGACAACAACATTTATTTAAGTGTGATGACTGGGGAAGTCCACTGGGCCAAGAAGAGCCCATTTTCAGTGGAGGCCCGGGGAGAAGAGCTCCACAATAATTGCAAGTTACATTTCACATGTTACAAAAGGACATAGTTCATACAGCTAATTAAACATTTATAGATAAGCTCCATGATATTTGCAATTGGCTTGTCACAATATTACAAAAATGAAAAGACATAATTCAAAACAGTAATTTCAACATTTACATAAAGTGAATATTTTTGTTATAAACTCAATTGTAGGTTTAACATTTCAAAATATATAGCTACTAGCCATTAGTAGGTTAGGAAAATATTATGCATGGAGAGGGTAATAGTATATTTGATATTGGAGAATATAGTACAAAACATATTAGAGAGAAAATTAGTTTTTGGTAGGGGTGGTATTGTTTTGGGTTGGATGAAGTAATAGAGGTGGTTGGATGAGTCAGTGCGAGGTGGAATGAGGGGGGTTAAGTTGGAGCGTGGCAAGGGTATTCCCATTTGGAAGAAAGATGAGAGAGTAGCTGAGATTTGAAATTTGTATGGTTAGGTAGGGGGTCTCTGTCATGTAGTCGAACTGCAATAAGTTTGAATACGTGAAGATCGAACTTCAAACTCCGAAGTGTTAGTACAACGAAAACTCAAAATATCGAATTTTGAAACTCCGAATAGCAACGGTTGGCCAGCTCTACACCCGTACTACCTGAAATAATAAAAATAACACACAAGCACTACGCCGGTGAAACATTCCATAACACAACCAATCTGCAACGTGAACACAACAACTTATAAATTAACTTGAATAAAAACTAAAATTTGCCACTGGTTATATCTTATTTACACATTAAATTTATATGAAAGTGTAACATATCTTAAAGTAAACTGAAGCAAAGAAAGTGAAATTGTAGTATTTACAACTCATTGTGCGCTTTAACACCGACATCATAGAACTACACTTTTAAAAGCATAGCTACAGCATTAACAAATTCAATGGCAGTATACTCTGCCCTGTTTTGTAAGACAACCTGTAATCTCCGTTGCCCTTCAATGTTTTTCTTTTTTTTGGTGACGAAGGGCAACCTGATCTCATAAGTAACCTCATGTCGTTAACTCTGTTCTGCTACCTTACAAGAACGTTAACAACAGATGGCATATCAGAAATGCGTCTACCTAGCAAGCATCCAAGACACCTATGCCATCCCTCGACATAATTTTGTGTTCTGGACAGTGACAGCTGGTTCAGAGAATGTACATTCCAGAACTCAAGTGGAAAGATTGGAGGAAATCTACTAACTCCAGTAGATCTTGTTTGCTGCTTTCTAGGACAACCTAGGATATAAACTTCAGAGAAATATAACAACAAATCCTTAGTATCAGGGTAAAAGGTTTCACTAATGGACTTAAATGCTACTACAACATCTTTCACACTGAGGAAAGAAAGAGCTATCAGTCTTTTTACATCTAATTGAAATTTAGCACTTTAATCATAAACACTAGCTAATCCAAGTGACTGTACTTTTCTCCACAATGCTTGGGTAAAATGGAAGAAACATCCCTTGTTTTCCACAGAACTGAAATTATGTCTAACACTCTTAATAGCAGCCAATTCAAAGTCTTTCACAATGTATTTCGCTGTATATTCTATGTGAACTGATGACAATAAATCATAAACACATTCTCAAAGATAGCTGTATGCCTTAAACAACTTCTTTGACATTAAAGAAAACACTAGTGGTAAACATTTAGTTGAATCTCTGAAATATATCAACCCGTGAATGGTATGCAATTGCCTACAAAGTCTTCCAGTTGTAAGGACTATACTATCCATAAATCATATCTTTGTAGAGCATAAATCTTGCAGATTTTCTTTAGTACTGAACACTAACACATGAGTATTAGTATAGGTGTCTACCTTCCATGTGTATGAAAGTTCCCTGCTTTAAGGTACATTTAGTTGTGTCTACTGCACTAATATTTCCAGGTACAGACTTATAACTCAGCATTTTTCTCCTTCTCACTCTGTTAAACTGTTGCAGCATTGACCTCCTAGAAGGTAAACTCATAATGCTTTCAACAGATGTGTTACCGACAACATCATCAACCACTGTAGCTGGTGTACTTGTACTTAACCAAGCAGTTTCCTTTAACACATGGCAGGCTTTATACTTCTCTACCTCTGTAACATCAGGAGGATGGTAGTGACTAACAGACTTTAAGAGAAATTCTCCATCAACTACCTTTTCAGTAATAGTCCTACCTCTACATTTATACAACACCAGTACCATTTGTTGTTGATAGTTTTCTCTAGATTATAGAGATATCCATCAACGTGCAACATTTCTGTTCTCTTTTGTGACATTACAGTCTCGCAAATTGTACCTACTATTCCAGGAGCAGGAATAATGAAATTTATTTACTTTATATATATTACAGAAATCCTTTACATGAATAAACAATAATTATGCATATTAAACTTTACTTTATTAATTAACCTACTTCATGCATAGTCATCATTTGTCACAATGACACTAAAAGGCAGTGAGTACGGAAAGGCCAACTATAACTTTTCGGAAACGTATATTCTGAGCTATTCAGTTTTCGTTGTACTTAAACTTCATACATTAAAGTTTGATATTCACATATTCGAACTTATTGCAGTTCGACTACGTGATATAGACCCTTAGGTAGGTTGCATAGGTGTGTGGGGAGAGAGTTCCACTGTTTAGCTAAGGAGTGGGACAGCAGTAGATGGCCAGGTTTTCATAGTTTCTGAGTGCCCCATACAGTTCTGTGATCGAGGGAAGCCTTTCTGCCTATCAGTGAGAGTGGTAAGCACTGGCCAGCCTATCAGTTGCAAGAGGGGTGGTTTCAAACTCGGAAATTGTAGCTTATTGGCTGTTTGGGCAGCATTTCTATCCCTTTTAACTTTCTGCCTTAAAAACCTGTGTTTGCACAGTTTTTGCCCTTCTTTAAGCTCTGTGGATCCCCTTTTAGCATCCTAAAGCCTACAAGAGCAGCAGAAAGGACAAATAGAGACTTTTTTGCATCAATATAAGTATCACTGCTTTACCTGCTTATATTACTGCTTAATGCACTTGTTCTGCCGTTTTTTTCATACTAAATTCAACTGCATTTATTGTAATTTTAGCTACACATTCAAGTGTGCTAGCTTGCACTGGGTTTTAAGTGTTTGCTTGCCTTTTATTGCAATCGTAGTGTTTTAAACTGTGCACTGTTGTCCTTTTACTGTATTTGTCCTCGCTAAGTGTATTCTCCATTTAACTGTAAAAAAGAAAAACAAATCTAGTTTGTTTGCCTTTCTTCCCACCTTTTTCTTAAATAGTATAGTCCAGTTACAGATTTTGCTGTATTCAGGACTGTTTCCATAGTTTCTGAGTTCCCCATACCTTTCTGTGATTGAAGGATGCCTCTCCCCCTATCAGTGAGAGTAGTAAGTACTGGGCAGCCTATCAGTCACAAGAGAAGTGGTTTCAAACTTGGAAGTTGTAGCTTATTGGCTGTTTGGGCAGCATTTCTATCCCTTTTAACTTTCTGCCTTAAAAGCCCATGTTATGTGGTTTTGTGTGTCACGCAGCACAGCTAAGTTAGTGTTAAACTATTTCTGGTGCCAAAAAGTCTAATCTTCAAATTTTCCCTTAATTCTTGCCAGTCTGACATCCGTTTGCACTCAACTTGAGTATCAAAGACTAGCACTTGCTTAAAGCATCTCGTAGCATTTACTGGAGCATTTATACTGCTACCAGCACTAAACAACTTTAGTACTATTAAATTAATACCCATCCAGGTATGTCTAAAGGTCAGTTCCCTGTGCTCACTCCTGGTAACCTCGTGAAACTGGGCATCCTGAGGCAATGTAGAAACTGCCTCAGGTACACAGATAACCCTCTCTTCCCACCTCCCAATGCACAGACTTGTGAGAGATGCACCTGTATATCCAAGTTGAAAGCAAAGTACTCTCATGCCATGACTGGACTTGCCAGCCAAGAGGAGAAGGTCAACACCTGCACCACACCACATGAAACACATAGTCCTCCAAAACACACACCACCACAATCCTCACATAGAAACACAAAACACACACTCACCTTTGTGGAGGATCTCATTAAAAATCTGCCCAAACATCAGAGACCTCCAAGGCAGACACGCAAGCAACCACCACACCACGGTACAAACCATGCAACACATAGTTCACACGAACAGTGTGCCACCCAAAAAAAAAACCCTAAGGCAACACAGTATACCCAATACATAAATTATAGGTGATTCAATAGTAAGGCACACTGATGTCCCACTCACCAGGTTGAACAAGGAGAAAGTTACAGTTATCTGCCTGTCAGCCACCAGGATATGCCACATAACGCACATGCTCAGGTCACTCCACAGCAGGTACAAATATGACTCGGTAACATTGTCCATGTTGCTGTGAACAACCTAAGATGTACCTCTCTGGACTACATGAAAAGAGACATGGAGGAGCTCTCGGACCATGTAGCTCAGGCAGGTATGACTATAACCCTGAGTAGCATCCTGCCATCACCCAGAATGATACCACAGTACAAGCAAAAAGTTAATGACTTCAAAAATTGGCTAAATTTTTGGTGTCATTCTAAGGGGATCCAGTATCTGTCTGCCTGGGATGACATGATCAACAGACCTCAATGCTTCATCAGAGATGGCCTGCATCTGTCACCCCTGGGATTCCAGATACTGGCCAAGGTGCTTGCCACCCCTATAGTGCCTTTTTTAGGCAATGTCCTGATGTCAAAAGTGCCACTGTAACTGCTACAACCAAAGGGAATCTGAGGGTTATGCTACTCAATGCTAGAAGTTTGAATCTCAAAATGCACTCACTCTAAACGGTCCTTAAAATGGAGAACATTGATGCCTGTGCAGTAACTGAAACCTGGTTCAAGGCTCCAGAGGGCACACCCACACTACCAGGCTATAATGTATACCACACCTTTAGGCCCCAATACCTGGACTGAAACATTAAAGGTGGCTGTGTCTCCATATTCATAAAGGATATACACACCTCCAGACTAGTAGCCCAACACAACACTTCAGAGATACTCCAGGTACAACAAACAATGGGCAAGACAGCAATCCAGGTGTTTGCCTGCTATAGGTCCACCACCATGTCCCAAGACTCCCACTCCACATTCCTAAACATCCTGGAAAATACCAAAGTGCAATCCAACACCCTAATACTGGTGTACTTTAATTGCCCCTACATAAACTGGGAAAATGTCTCAAGTACTAACTCACTTGCTCAACTATTCCTGGAATTCATGAATTCCAATGCCCTGGACCAACTTAATCTTACTCCCATTAGGGGTAACAACATCCTTGATCTGGTCATAACCAATATGAGCAACTGCTGCTCTACACCTGAAATTAACTTCTACCTGGTCAGATCTGACCACAAGCTAATCACCATGGATATCCACATCTCCCACTCCCACCATAAAGAAAACCACTGTAAAAAACTTCTCCAAAGCAAACTTTGGGCTCCTAAAAATGGAGGAGGCAAACTTTATGATGGCCATGCAGTTGGAAAATCGCTGCTCAACTGCCGAATCACACACCATTGCGCTGTGAACACATTCACAAGTGCATGTATAGAGCCATCCCAAACAGAACCAAGACGCTCACCTCCAAAAAAAAGGAAGCCAATCTGGTGGTCCCCTACCATAAACAAACTCTACAACAGAAGGAAGATACTGTTGCAGAAAAGGGTAAAGTCCCAAGACTGTAAAAAATCCCTAGCTAGTCTTAGCAAAAAATTGAGATACCACATCAAATCCTCTAAAGCTAGCTATGAAAACAAAATAGCAGCAAATACTAAAGACATCCACAAGGCCTTCTATAGTTATGTCAAGAATCTTCAGGGCAACACTCAAATCTGTTCTGAGCTACAGCACAATGGCAACACATATACTGAGCCAGCTGTCATTGTCAATATATTGGCTGATAGGTTCAGTGCAAACTTTACCCCCCTTTCACCCCCCAAAGGGCCAATTGCAATTCCCGAGGAGTGTCAACTTCTTAATACTACTGCTACTCAGGTTAAAACCACACTGTCTAAATCCAAGAACACAGCTTCCATGGGACCCGATAATATCCCCAGATGCGTCCTACATGAACTACAAAATGAACTGACAACCTCATCTGAATGCCCTGTTTAATCATAGCCTCATTTCAGGCTTTGTACCCACCGAATGGCGAATGGCCATGGTCATCCAACTCCACAAATGGGGAGCGACTACAGACCCCAGAAACTACCACCCCATTAGCCTGATTAGTCTGATATGCAAGGCTATGGAGCGTATCATCATGGACCTTATAAATAGGGATATAGGAAGCCTCCAAACTCTGGACCCCATGCAGTTCGGATTTGTGAAGGGTAGATCATGTCTGCTCAATCTGGTAGACTTCTTTGAGTCCATCACCAGAGCTGTGGACGAGGGCAATGTGGTACACACAGCCTATCTCAATCTTGCCAAGGCCTTTGACACCATTCCCCCACTCAGGGATCATTGATAGACTCACTAATCTAGGCATTAACCCCTATGTCACAAGGTGGGTTCCTAACTGGCTCATGGATAGAACTCACACTGTGAAGGTTGCAGACTCCAAATTGGACTACCGACCAGTCACGAGTGGTGTCCCACAGGGATCTGTCCTGGGTCCCCTTCTGTTTGGCATCTACTTCTCAGAAGTTCAAGCCAACACAAAAGGACACTGGCTGACCAAGTTTGCAGATGATTGCAAACTGGGAGCAATTACAGAATCCCCAACTGATGTAGACATCCTACAAAGAGGCCTCACTGACAGCAATGACTAGTGCCTGAACCACGGCCTTAAACTAAATGCCAAAAATGTATCGTTATTCCCTTTGAGAAAAACTCTGTGCCCATGAACTACCACATCAACGGTGTTCCACTTAACTCAGAAGGTGTAATAAGAGATCTGGGTACACAGGTTGATAGCAACGTCTCCTTTGATAACCACATCACCATTGTGGTTAGAAAATCCTTTTATGTGGCACATCTCATCACAAAAGGTTTCTCATCTAGGAAGAAAGAGGTTATCATCCCTCTCTACTTGTCCCTCATTAGACTTACTATAGAATACAATGCCCCTTTTGACATGTACCTCACTAGACACCTGCAACAGCTGGAAAGGCCACAAAAATACCTCAACAAGAGGATTCTAGGCCTTAAACACATACCCTATACTGACAGACTCAAAAAACTCCAGCTATACTCAGTCTCATATTGCCTCCTTAGAGGTGTCTCTGCTTAACTTACAAAGCCACGTCTGACCCAGAGCTGCTAGACATGCTACATCTAAAATAAAACCCAATCCCGCCATGAAACATGCTCCAGGGACCTCAATCTTGTTACAACATTAAAGAAAACATGCTGGAGGGATAGGTTCTTTACCCAGAGACTGCCCATACCTCTGGAATAGACTCCCCATCCACGTCAAGCAGAGCTCCTCTCTGGCCCTTTTCAAAAGAAATCTTGATGAGTGGATGGGAAATAGAAAATTCACCCCAGGGATCACCTCAGCTGCCCTGCTAGATAAAGGCAATGGGGACTAACGTCTGTTGACGTGATACTAAGGATTCTTATTGGCTAGGCTTACATAGGCCCCAGGGCCATTAGCCTAGTACCCACCTATGAACCTATGAATAGGGTACCACCTACTTACTCACTTACTGGTACATTCCAATACTAGCGATGGAAATAATGGAGATTCTTGGAGGGGCACATCTGGAAAGTACAGCTTGCTTGACATAAACCCACGTGATTCATTGCTCTTGGAATTCAATGTTGTTTTTATTTTACACATTTGGTAAACCCACAAGTCAAATGGACTAAAACAGCAGTTGCTACAGTTTATACCACACATAGAGTGCTAAGTGCTCATTTTTACTGGCAAATGCAATACCAGCATGTATTTCTAGAAGTCAGTAAGCACCAAAGAGCAATTGGGATTGGCCAGTCATGCCCCCTAAGACTTTGTGTCCAGGGTGGCTGACCTCTTTACCACCCCCTATATATGCTACTCTCTAAATGGACCTTTTTCAAGGCATCAATAGTCAAAGAGGCAGCAAGGAGTTATGGCCAAAATGTGGGTGGGAATGCCATGATGGTAATCCTTGGACCTGCTGCAGAGAGGGAACTGTCTAGTCATAAAAACAAGATTTCCATAAAAGGTTAATAGGGGGAGGGTTCTGCTGGTTTGACCAGTACATACAGATGGGCCAGGAAAGCATCAGATGTGGCAGTAATGGAATAAAAGATCAGAGTGTGGGAGGAGTTTGATAATGCCTTAAAGGAAAATTTTCACCTGGCCTCAAAATGGTTTTAATAAACTATTTTGTGACTCAAGAAGAATGTGCAGTACATTGCCTTTGCTGCTTTTGGCAAAATGACAAAATATTATTGTCAACTGGAGACATTATTGGGAGATGGAAAGGACATTATGATGCACTTCTGAAACTTATGGATATGCCTTCCTCTGAAGATGCAGTTGCAGAAGCAGCTGGTGAAACCTGATCTATTTTTGTAGATGAGGCCATTGGGGAAGTTAAACATGTCTGAATTGCAAAGCTGTGAGAGAGGATGAGATCTGTCCAAAAATCTTGAAGCTGATAGATTTTGTTGTGGTTTTGCTGTTAATGTGTCTTTTCAATGATGTATGAAAGTCAGTGACAGAATCTTTGGACTGTAAACTAGGGTGATGGTGCTCATTTTATAAAACAGGAAGAGGAACCATTCTATTCTAGAAGTGTCTTCAAGCCTCTCTTGTAAAGCCTATAGCAGGGTGCTGGAAAGAATACTTTCTCTAGTAGTTCAGCCATTACTGAGGAGGTAAAATGCTTTTTTTCCCCTGGTAATGGAACAGTGGATCAACTGTTTATTCTTAGACAGATATTACAGATGTTGGAGGGATCATGAGAATTCTTCAGTCCAACCTATCTGCATTTTGTGGACCTTTAGAAGACAAATGACTGAATACCCCAGAATGTTCCTTTGGAGGTGCTATAACAGTGTGTGGTTCTGTGGCTGATGTGTGCCATTCAATCCCTTTATCTCCAAAGCAAGATTTGTGTCAACATTCTTGGTATTACATCAAATATGTTCAAGCCAGGCACAGAAACCCTGGCAGGTGTGTGCCCTGTCTCCTCTCCTATTTGTGTATTTCAGGAAATGACTGTCAAGAGGAGTCAAGATTTGGAGAGTATCTAGCTTGGGGACATAGAGGCAGAACTATAATGCTTGTAGATGATGATGATGCCCCTTGGCTTTAAGTGAGTATGATAACCAGCATGCAGTGGAGTAGTTTGTTGCTGGATATAAAGCATCTAACATCAAAATCTGAACTTGTAAAGTTGTGCCACAGTTCTCTCACTGGAAAGAATTGGACTGTTCATTGCAGGTGAAGGAACGTAGCTGTTGCAACTGGAAGAGTTTAAGTATTTGGGGTCTTGCTCACAGCTGAAGGTAGTGGGGGCTGGAGGATCATGTAGTGGATGGGTAGAGCTGCAGCAGTATTGCAAGCATTCCAGAAACCAAGCTGCTGCATAACAGTGTCTACAGGATTGCAATTTGGCTACCACTCTCTCAACAAAAACTGTTTTTCTCCCAGCAATTAAACAGAGTAGGTTACACATATAAAAACATTTGTTAAGCTTACTCTTACAGTGCTTTGTAACTAAGCGAGTCACTATTTTTGTCAGCCACAGGGCATTTTTCTACTTAAGTGTTTACCTCCTTCCCCTGTAACTAAAGTACACCGACTCTTGCATTAGTGTCTTTGACCATAATTTTTACAGGTATACCTTGTACCTTTCTGGCTTTCTACACAAACATAGATTTCTTGTATCAAAGTTTTACTTGTCTGACATTGAACAGGTAACCCTTGTAAAAATCCTCAAAAGTGTATACTGTTGGTCTGTCTTTCCTACTAAACATAAATAACATTAAGTGCTGAGTGCAGGTTTTAGGCCCTTACATTAAACTTACCTCTGCTGTGGTGTCTTGAGTCAATCAAGGCCCCCCTCTAACCACTCCTACTGCCTTCTCTCTTCCCCCACCCCCATTTATCCTCAAACAGGTTAAACTGCTACAACAGTAATTTCACCCTGCACTCCCTCACATAGCCCAGAAAATTATACCCTGCAGCTATTCATTTATCCTGGAAGTGTATAATCTATAGATTAAAAATAGCCTAAAGATTTGGTGTTAAAAGAAACAAATCTAAATACAGCCAAAACATTACCTTAACATACCATAAGCCAAGGGAAATACTTGGAGTCAGTGTTAGCCCTGCTCTGCCTGCCCCCAATTTCCACCCGCCTCAATACTCCTAAATTTAAACTATGCTCAGCCACTCCCCTCATACTAAGATCCAATCATTGAATAGCCCTCCCCCACACCCATTCCAATCATTGAACATCCCTCTCCCACACCCATTTCTCTTCTCTTCTCTTCCATTCTTCCACACCCTGTTAGCACAATCAACCATCAAATTTGGCCCACCACCCTAACAAAATGCAAACAAGTAAAAAAATACTAATTACCCTAATGCTTATACTGTTTCTATTTTACCATCTTACTGCATATGAACAAATACTTGATCATGGTATTCACTACCCACAAGTTCAAACAGACACCCACGACTACACACATAACACCAAACACTGCGCCATCCCCAGCAAACTGAATATACGACCCTCAATAATATATCACCCCTGTAAATCCACAAAACACAATCCTAAAGACAAAGACTATATAAAACTTATAAACAAACTCCTAAAGCTTAGAATATCCTGTCACTATAACCTTAAAACACACAGGGATATTCATCCCAACCCTGGCCCACCCACAGCCAATAACCTCCACTCCCCTACCATAACTCTCACAGTCAAGCTATCCCTTTTTACTCCCACTAGTTCCCTCCTAGCATTTCACCTAAATATTAGAAGCATTAACAATAAGATTCCCAACCTACACACCCTCCTAGCAACCCACTCCCCAGACATTATGTGTCTTACGGAAACCTGGCTAAAACCTAGTACTACCAACAATGAGATACTACCCCCAGGATATAATATACATCAGTTAGACCATGCTACTAGGAAAGGAGGTGGGATAGCAGTCCTTTACAAAAGCACTCTGTTAATAGAGACACCATTCAACCACCCCAGTTCAACAATGCTGAACTCCTCATAACCAAAATTACAGATTACCCAGTACAAATGTTTAAACATCGTCTGTGGATACATTTCACCAGGCAACAACTTAAATACCCTAGAGGATATCCTGTACTGGTTATCCACTAATTATCCCCATGAAACCATAGTTCTTGGTGACTTTAACACCGACTGGCACCTCTGCTCCTCTGAACCCCCTCACTCCTATAAACTTATCTGGGTTTAAACAGACCATAACCTCTCCCACTAAGATAAACAAACTGACCAACAGGGAAAGTATCCTGGACTGAATCCAAGTTAACAACCAACCCCAACTGTATACTGCTGGTACTCTCCCTGACAACCTTAGCGACCATTTTCTAGCCTATATCATAAAACATAAAGTAGGAAACCCTCACCAGACCAAATATAAAACAGTGAAAAACAGAAAAAAACTTGACACTGCAATATTCCTAAATGAACTACAAACAGTTGACCGGTCAAAACTAAAAAAAATCTACCATTAGAAGAGGCTGTAGCTCACTTTAACACTAAATTCATAAGTATCCTTGATTCCCATGCTCCAGCACGTACAATAAAATCTAGATAAAACACAGCACCATGGCTCACAAAAGAGGCCAAATCTAAAATCAAAGCTAGAAACAGAGCTTGGGCCAGCTGGAGAACAACCAAAGCTCCACCTGACCATCTAAAATATCATCAACTCAGAAATAACACAAAAAATCAATTTTACTGGATAAAAAATGCTTCTACCATAATCTCCTACACAAACATCAAAACAGCCCCCAAAAGTTCTGGGCAGGCTTAAATCAACTACTTCATCCAGGGCATTCTACCACCCCAACCCTGGCTAACCATACCCATAGTTCCCCAGAGATCATAGCTAGCGCTTATAATAACTTTTTCACTGAAACAATCCAATCCCTAGCAAATCACCTAACCTCCACAAATTTAAACCACACACTTAATGTATCCACATATCACCCCGAATTTAGCCTCCAACCAATATCCACTAGTTTTATCAAAATTCTCCTAAAAAATTAAAACCTACCACCCTCGCTGCTGACTTCCTCCCTGCAGAGTACCTACAAATAGCTTCAGATGCCATTGCATATCCCATATGTATCCTTATCAACAGAACCTTAGCCGGAAATGCTATCCCCTCCCTCTGGAAAATATCCCATGTCATCCCACTCCATAAAGGTGGTGGCTCAATAGACATGTCAACTATAGACCCATTGCCATTCTTTCTCCACTAGTCAAAATAATGGAGAAATGTGTACACAAGCAACTAATGCAATACCTTACACAGAATAACTTACTATCCAGCTCCCAGCATGGCTTCATACCATACCACAGCACCACCTCAACCCTCCTTTCCTTTACTAATGCCATAAAAAATAACAGAAATGACAATAGGCTAACCACTACCCTCTTCCTTGACCTATCAAAAGCCTTTGACATGGTTGTTAAAAAAATATGTATTAATGTGTGTATGCTTAATACTAATTAATAATCAAGTAGTTTTATATGCTTTTCATTCTATTTTTCATGCACTGTATTTTATACAAATTGAGTTTCATACGAGACTGAAAAAGATGCTTTTTGAAAACTGTAGTATGCCTTCTGAAACTTGCAAGCTGCCCTCTGACCTAGTAACTGCTAGCACAGCAATATTCTTGTTTATGCCTTGTGGAAATGTACTTGAGAAGCAGGTGTTTATCTGCTAGGTCGGAAGCAAATGAAAGAACAATGCCTTATGTTATAAATGTGATGATTTCAGACAAACAGCTCTGTCCAGAGGAGCGGAACTTCTGCAGCTGTAGTAACTTAGAGATAAAGTAGACAAAGGACTATTAGAGAAATGAACTGCTAGCATTGTGCTTGATTTAGCCATAGTATCTTGAATGTAATATAACATGTATCTAACTGAGAGTAACCAAGGCCATGTTGTTTTCCTCAGGAAGTTTCACATAAAAATTGATAAATCAGCAGAAATTCATGGGAAAGATGGTCAGCAGATGATGATGAAAAGGTGGTAATCGGTTACGTCAGCATGGTAGGATGCAATTAGTCTAGAAATGTATAAAAATGAAAGTATTTCCTGTTTCTGATTAGACAAACTCTGTATTAGCACGTTTTTGTCTCCTTGCTGCAAGATTAAAGTGCCTTAACCTGAACCTACCGTGTTTTGATAATTTTTTAAGTATATTTTTCTCCTGACAATGGTCAACCATGAACTTCTCATTCTTTCTCTAAAATCCATTTCCCCTCAACATGCACACTATCCAGTGGTTCCAGTCCTACCTAACTGGTAGACAACAGGCGGTACTATGGCAGGGCAAACTCTCCAGTCAGCTACCTCTCACACTTGGTGTTCCTCAAGGCTCCATACTAGGCCCACTACTCTTCTCTATTTTTAACAATAATCTTCACACTGCTATCCCTAAAGCTACCTGTATTCAATATGCAGATGATTCCACTCTCATCTGTTCAGCCACCTCCCCATCTGAACTACAAATCTTAACCCAAAATACATTTAACACTATTGAGAACTGGCTTGCCAACCAACGCCTACTACTGAACCCCAATAAAACTAAACTTCTACTCTTCACCCCCACTAGTAGATCTGCCACACTTTCATTCTCTGTCATGTTTAACAATAGCACCACTATCTCCCCAGATCAACACACTAAACTTCTAGGGGTTATCATAGACAATAATCTCAAATTTGACCTACAGGTCAGCAAAACCGTACAGACCATCAATAAGAAGCTTGGATCACTGTATACAAACAAGACACTCTTAACCCCACTGGCTAGGACTGAAATCGCCCGATCACACCTACTCTCTACTCTTTTATATGCCTCACCTGTACTCTCAAACCTCAATAAAACCGAACTAAGTAAGCTATCCCATAGCTACAACCATATTGCCAGATTCGCCACTGGCTCCACCTATAGAACCCATCACTGCCAGAACCTGAAACAACTAGAATGGATAGAACTGCCCAGCTTAATTCAATTCAATCAACTCTTAATAGCGCACAAAGTTCTGTACCACCCTAAAGATACACCCTCTCTTATTAATATTATTAAGCCATATCACAACCTGAGATCCCTACGGTCAGCCAACAAATTACTGGTCCAAACCCACAAAGCTAATAACTCAGCTGGTGAATCCCTGTTCACCAACTTTGTTGGCAAAACCTTGAATGCCTTGCCAAACTATATAACCCTACAATCCTCCAAAAGTCTCTTCGAAAAAAACCTCAAACAGTATCTCAAATTGAATTGGCTATGCCCATGTACCAACCGGGATTAAGTTATAAAATAATAGCATAATCAGTAATTATCATAGCATAATCAGTAATTATCATAACATCTAACTACATTGCCATGCTATGTATCCAATCTTACTTGTAATTGTGTCTGTCCATGAGAACTGTGAGTCCCTACTAGGAAACATTACTAAACCAATGTACATAAGATATATTACCACTTTGTTTTTATATATTCTAATTGTTTTCTAACTTCTTGTGTAACCTTTGTATATCTGTCTGTCCATGAGAACTGTGAGTCCCTACTAGGGAACACTTCCAAACCAATGTACATAAGGTATATTACCACTTTTTTATATATTCTAATTGTTTTCTAACTTCTTGTGTAACCTTTTATATGTTTGACTATATGGAGCTTTTCTCCCCGGGCCGCCACTGAAAATGGACATGTATCCATTCAGACTATCCCGGTAAACAAATGTAAAATAAATAAATAAATGTGGTGGTGAAGTGAGATCTGAGTCCTAGGATGAAGCTGTCATTTTCTAGGTTGCCTTATGCATCCTTACCCATGAGAAGTAGCTTGGGGTAGTGGACGAAAGGATGACATCAGTGATACAAACAGCAGAAATGACATTATTTGATAGGGTTTCTGGGTTCACTCTCTTGGACAAAGTACAGAACTCAACATTTTGGAAAAGACCACTGCTCTACACACTTGAGAGAAGCCAGTTGAATTGGTTTGTGCTGCTAGTGAGAATACAACCTGGACACTTCCCATAAAATGTGTACCACATACAGCCTAATGAGAAGAGGCTCCTAGGACTTCCCAGAATATGCTCTAGAGATTATATCCCTCAGATGACCAGAAAATATCTAAACATCCCTCTGGTGTGAGCTGAATAGAGTTGCTGGGGACAGGGAAGTCTCATCTAGCCTACTCAGCTTGCTGACAGCACAACCCTCAGCAGGACAAACAGTTTATAAAATGGATGGATGGATAAAGGGATGTTTGAATGGATGATGTATACTTCCCGCATTATGCGAGTAGCGACTGGGAGAATCAAATCTAAAACTACAGGATGAAGCTTGGTAGCAGGTCATAGTCATAACTCGCCATTCTCTACTTACGTAACTTAATTAATAGCATATGGCATAGTAGTGAATATACAAAATGGGAGTCATTATATCTGCCATAGGGTTTAGTGATTAATACAATTTTTTTTTTTTTTTTTGTAATTAAAGACTTACTTAGTTTATGCAATCTAGGCTTCAACACGCCAAAAAAGATTGTTATAAAGCATGGAATGGAAATTAAGTTTGGCATTTGGCATAGTACGCAGATTAGCAAGAGAGGGAGACAGATGACAAAGATGTTGAAGAAGGAGGAGTCTTGAGGGGCTATAAACCTGACATGCAGGTAGGCTAAACAGGGCTAAACTTATTCTTAAGTCTTTATGTTCAGCTTCTGTTACATCATACCTCTGAATCTCTGAGCATTAACTATCTTAGCACCGGCCCATAAAATCATACAAAAAGATCAGAAAGATAGATGTTGTTGTGTCTTTTGGCTTTTCCCGGTTAGGGGTCGCCACAGCAGAACTCCGGTCCGCTAATGATTGGTAGTTGATTTTTATTTTCCGAGTTACCAGCCCTGACGCACAACCTTCAACGAAGGTACGCCCATTCACGCATGTCTCCACACAGAAGACGCTCTAGCTGAGAATCGAACCGGACAGCGTCTTACTGTGAGGCGACAACGCTACTACTTTCTTATTTTTCACAGAAGGAGCTGTTACTGTACTAGATCCTATATAGTAAATGATAGGTAATCTTTGTAAAAGTGTGGTTTATTTATTTAATAAGGTATGTCCTCATAATCAAGCCAGACATTATGAGGAAATCTATAAATCCAGGAGAAACAAGACGAAATTTGAGGGCCAAAATCATAGTGCTATGTATAAGTCATAGTAGTTGAGATGTCTAGCCTACATTCCTTCAGGCTGTGAACATAAAACCCGTCCTGCCTCATCACACAGGCCCACTTACTAAACCTCAAATAAATAAATGCATACACAAATGTATAAAGAAGTGAATAAGGAAGTGAGCAAAAATATTAATACATTTAAAATTATCTTTATCAGCAGAGCACAGCATTTGCTG